>NW_013667713.1:110574-113291 GCF_000517525.1 Limulus polyphemus
ATATATATATATATATATATATATGTGTGTGTATATATCAAACCTTTTTATTATCAATGTATTTTATATAAAGGACCGTCACTAATGGACTTCATGAGTAAAGCAGATGGGGATTTTTTCCATCCCCACTGACCTGTGATTCTTACAATTTGGGTCTTTCTGCTTTTCAAAATAGGGAATCACAGACAACTATTGCACAGTCTCCAGACTCCACAACACATGGAGCATGGGAGTCCTTACCACTCTGGTTCCTAATCACTGGAGTGGTGGACCATGGACGTTTCCTCCTGACTGGAGTTGTACAATGAAAGAAATCAAACTCATAACTTATAAGTACCAACTCAGCGAGGCGAGGGCTGTTGTTGTTATAATTATTGAATATACAATAATATACTATTCAGGATCTAAGGTGCTTCCCCCAGATGTTTGCCTGGGCTGATTGCACTTGTTGCTCATAATATACATGTTTATGGAAGATGCTTCCACTGGATGTTTCAGCCCGATTGGACTGCGCTTGACTTACTCAGTAGAATCCCAAGATGCTTCCCCTGGATGTTTTTGCCCATGCAGACCATGCTTGGACTAATCCTATATATATTCAAGGTGCTTCTCCCTGGGTTTTGCCCAGGCAGACCACACTTGTTAATCTCTGTATCTTATGCAAGGCACTTCTATTGGGCTATTTATATAAAACTTATGTCCTTTAGCCCTATATCACATACTATGACCTACAAATGTGGAAGAATAATGCACTATGTTGACAACGGTCTTTTGAGGGGAAGATTGCTCTTGTTACTACCATTATTCTCAACAAGACATCAATGGACTTGCTCAAGTGTGCCCCAGAACTCTTCCCTTGACACATAATTCTTTGGGTCCATTGTGGATTACATACTAGACATTTTGTATGTCCACTCTATGTTGTTTCATGTCATAGTTATACTGTGCTGCTCCAAAGCAAAGTGATGTACTTCTTTTTCTTGAGTATATGGTGCCCGCCTCATACATTCTGCCCTATATGTATGTGTGTGTGTGTATATATATATATATATATATATATATATATATATATTACTGTTTAGTTACTGGACAAGGAACGTACCTATTCCAGAAGTAGTGCTTTACTTTCTTCTGGCACACATGTTCCTTTCAAGTGGTCGTTATTCACTTATTTGAATACTGTTGTGCCTTCACTGGCCCTTCCACCTTTTCAATGTGTAATTCTAGCTTTGGGTGAGCGGATGTATTACCATTTCAGAAGTTAACATTTTTCTACACTGAAAATGTATTTCTGATAGGTACTTGCCTCCATTCACCCATTTCCCACCTTTCCTCCCCACTGATATGTCGGTGCTTTAGTTTGTAACTACTAGTTCTCAAAAGTGAGGATTGTGCTAGAATAGTAGAGAGAGCTACCTGCTCAAGTATAGATGCCGCAGTATGATTGGTGAAGAGTAGATATTCACATGTTCTGAAATGGCATGAAATAAAAGGGGTATAACAGACTGGTGCACTATTAGCAAAAAAATGTTCGGAATGCTTAGAGGGTAAATCAAGGTCGAGATAGCTGTGGGTGAGGGAAATTACCTATCACTATGTTGATAGCTTGAAATATAAGAACCTATTTATGTTCACAGTTTAGAATAGTATAAGAACCTTTTTATGTTGACAGTTTGGGATATAATAAGAACCTAGTTTGGAATATAATAATAACCTATTTATGTTGACAGTTTGGAATGTAATAAATACCTATCGCAAATACATTTTCAGTGTAGGAAAATGTTAACTTAGAAATGTGACGAGTAAATCTCACTATTCAATCTAAAAGGAATAACCTATGAGTTAGTGGAAGGTGTTGTTGAGTAGCTGCTTTCCTTCTAATCTTATTAGTTCAAATTAGGGATGGTTAGCACACAGGTGGCCCTTTCATAGCTTTATGCAAAATTGTGAAGCAAACTGTTGGTTTGAATCTCTTAGATTGACTTAGAAGTTCCTCTTTTTTTATTTGAGTTCCACTCAAAATGTACATATCATTGTTGATTTATTCTAGAGATATGTGTTAATGTTAAATATTAATGATTTTTAAGGTTTCTAGCTTATTCATCATATAAGATCAAACTGTCTAATAATCATTTTCTTTACAGAGGTTCAATGTTGCCATCACTAGAGCAAAGGCTTTGTTAATCATAGTAGGTAACCCTCTAATCTTATCACGAGATCAGCATTGGAAAAAGCAAGTACTCAATTTTTAACTTCTTAGCTTAAAATTTGATACAAGTTTAATCAATGACAGGTGTCTGTGTTTTTATTAAGAAAAATCATAAATGTTTTCACAGTATGATCTGTCAAATTAGTTGTTTCAAAAATAATAAATACTCATTTATGTTAACAGTTTGGGATATAATAAGAACCTATTTATGTTGATAGTTTAGAATATAATAAGTACTCTTTTATGTTGACAGTTTGGGAGATAATAAGAACCTATCAACATAAATGGGTACTTATTGTATTCAAAACCATCAACATAAATGAGTACTTGTTATTTTCTAAACTGTCAATATAAACCAGTTTGGGATATAATAAGAACCTATTTATGTTGACAGTTTGGAATGCAATAAATAACTATTTATGTTGACAGTTTGGAATGCAGTAAATACCTATTTATGTTGACAGCTTGGAATGCAGTAAATACCTATTTATGTTGACAGCTTGGAATG
>NW_013667713.1:114205-121706 GCF_000517525.1 Limulus polyphemus
AAATATAATAAAAACCTATTTATGTTGACAGTTTAGAATATAATAAGAACCTATTTATGTTGACAGTTTGGAATGCAGTAAATACCTATGTATGTTGATAGTTTAAAATATAATAAAAACCTATTTATGTTGACAGTTTAGAATATAATAAGAACCTATTTATGTTGACAGTTTGGAATGCAATAAATACCTATTTATGTTGACAGTTAGGAATACATTAAGTGCCTATTTATGTTGACAGTTTGGAATATAATAAGAACCTATTTATGTTGATAGTTCGGAATATAATAAAAACCTACTTATGTTGATAGTTAGAAATATAATAAAACCTGCTTATATTGATAGTTTGAAATATAATAAAAACCTACTTATGTTGACATTTTCAAATATAATAAGAACCTATTTATGTTTACAGTTTGGGATATAATAAGAACCTATTTATGTTGACAGTTTGGGATATAATAAGAACCTATTTATGTTGATAGTTAGGAATATAATAATAACCTATTTATGTTGACAGTTTGGAATGTGATAAATACCTATTTATGTTGACAGATTGGAATGAAATAAGTACCTATTTATGTTGACAGCTTGGAATACAATAAGTACCTATTTATGTTAATAGTTAGAAATATAATAAAACCTGCTTATACTGATAGTTTGAAATATAATAAAAACCTACTTATGTTGACAGTTTCGAATATAATAAGAACTTATTTATGTTTACAGTTTGGGATATAATAATAACCTATTTATGTTTACAGTTTGGATTATAATAAGAACCTATTTATATTGACAGTTTGAAATATAATAAGAACCCATTTATGTTGACAGCTTGAAATATAATAAGAACCTATTTATGTTGACAGTTTAGAATATTATAAGAACCTATTTATGTTGACAGTTTAGAATATTATAAGAACCTATTTATGTTGACAGTTTAGAATATTATAAGAACCTATTTATGTTGACAGTTTGAAATATTATAAGAACCTATTTATGTTGACAGTTTGAAATGTAATAAGAACCTATTTATGTTGACAGTTTGGAATATAATAATATCTTATATATATATTGACAGTTTAGAATACAAAGACTGGCTACTGCTGTAGTCATTATATTAATTATTGTAGGATTTAGTAAGTGTTTGTATTTACTTTAGTGTACTTATGTTAAATAATTAGTGGCTATCCAGATTGACTAATATGAGTTATTACATTTAGTACTGTAGGAGTAACTGTGTAAATTATCTTCAGTGTTAGTATGTGATATAATTAATGACTGTTTGTATTAAATACTTTAGGATTTACTGTGTAAATTATCTTCAGTGTTAGTATGTGATATAATTAATGACTGTTTGTATTAAATACTTTAGGATTTACTGTGTAATTTCACTTGAGTGTTAGTATGTACTAGTAATTAGTGGCTGTATAGAATAACTACTGTATGTCATTATATTAAATATTGTAATAATTATTTTATAAGTTGACTGAAGGTATTTGTATTAAATATATATATTCTTATTTATTAGGATTGATGACTGTTTATCACATTAAATATTGAAGTACTAACTCCAAGCTTACTTATGATAATAAATGTGTTTTTGTTCAACTTTGTAGTGTAAGGCTAATTTGTGTGTCCTCAATATCTAGTTATTGTAACTATTATATGTACCAAAATATTTTAGTTTAAATTCGTATAAAAGTAATTACAAAGCTTTCCAGTTGAGTTTCCCTATAAACTAATGTTGTGAAAATCAAACATTAATTTATATAGTGTCTCTTTAAGTTATGTTTTCATTTTTCAGACTTCTACAGTTTTGTATCAAAAACAATAGCTACCGTGGTGCCCCTTGTCTGGATATTCATCCAGAAGACACAATTCAACGTTTTATACAAACAGGAGTAGGTAAGTTGGTATTTTGTAAAAAGTAGAACTATTTTAATTGGACTTAATATACAGCATTTGTTATGTAGATTTTTGGCAGAATATAGTGAAGTGTTTTGTTGTTTTTAATCAACATATTTTCTCTTCTTTCAATATATTTTCCTGCTGGGTAACCATCCTCAAATTTTTCTCTTGTTTAAGTAATTTCAGTTTTATTCTGCTTTGATACTTTCTCTTTACCAATATACATAGACAGTTTTTTTTTCTTTTTGAAGTACTTATTCTTGTTTACAGTACCTTCTCTTGACTAGTAAGTATAAACAGTTTTTTCATGTTGAAATACTTCCTCCTATCTTATCACTTAGAACAATTTCTTGTTGTTTTAATATCTTCTCTAGGCCAGTAAACTGGACAATTCTCCTTTGTTGAAATACTTTCTCTTATCTTATCACTTACAACAATTTCTTGTTGTTTTAATACCTTCTCTCGGCCAGTAATACTGGACAATTTTCCTGTGTTGAAATACTTCTTTCAGTTTGAATGATTTATTTTTGTTTTAATACCAATAAGCACAGACAGTGCAAATGATCTCTTGTGTTCGTGAGCAATTATGGTAGTCATTTGTGCAGTAATGCAAAATTAAGTGTTTTAATATATTTTTTATTAATGAAAATAATAAGTTTAGTATTTTAATGAATATCCTTGTATTACATCTCATTACTTATCTCACTCATTTAAAACAAACAAAAACAGGTGAGCATACAAGAAACCATATTTATTAAATGGGGCAAGGATGACAAAAGTTTGGGAAATGCTGTACTACATTATACACTCACTTTCATGTCTTGTTTTTTGCAAACTAGTGTCTAAGATATAGTTTAATAAAATACTTGGGTGTATGAATCAGATAATGTACTGTTATTTCATGGATCAGATAGTACACTGTTATAAGTTATTTTCCTGGATAAATTAATCTACTGTTATTATGTCATTTCATGGATCAGACAATTTACTGTTATAATGTTATTTCATACATCAGATAATATACTATTATAACAGTATTTCAGAGAAGTTAGTAATTAATGTTCATTGATTAGCCAATTTTTTTATGCCTAGATTCAAAACTGGAGATTGTCTGAAGTAGTTTAATTGCATAGCATAGTTTAATCATCAATTTCTTCAGTAATGTTATGATTTGTTACTTTGAAAACTAATATTTATGTTACTCTTTTCCAAGTCTCAAATTCAATAACTGAAAAGGATTACTTGGTGTTTGATGGAAAAATTCCAATTAGCCAACACACCTTACAAGAAGAACCACAGTGGAGTGGAGATACGTAGTTTGTTCTAGAGACAAAATTTGTTTAAAAATCAACATCATCATTGAAAAAGGAATTTTAATTATGTTATTAAACAGTGAATCATATTGAATATTATCTTTCAGAGTTGGTTGATTTTTTGGAAGAATTTTGATATTTAGGAAATTTTAACAAATGTTTTTTTAGCTATTAAGAAAAATCTTGTTTGAAACATTAGTACATGATGATGTACTTTATTGTTAGTAAAAAAATAACATTCCATGTGACATTGATAATTAGATTGTGTTTAGTGAAATTGGCAAGTGCTTATTTTTCATGTTACCAGGATCTTATTTTTGTAATTTGATATTTTTAATAATAACTCTTTTTTTTTTATTGCTAACTTTTACCAAAGATAAACTATAATGTGATAATATATCAGTTTAAAAAGTTAATACTTTTTTTCACATAGAATTTTTCAGTTAAACTTTTATGTGTGTATGTGAAAAGGGTTAGCATATTGCTAACTGGATGTGTTTTTATACATAATCCAGTGGGAATTTTGCATCAGAAACCTGAATGTGCGCTTATAATAAGATGCTGATAGTTGTAACCATGGCCAGCTGATAACTACAGTTTATAACACTGTCAGCCCAACTAAGTTGATGGTGTAACCTAGTCAAGTTTTAGTTGTGCCACTTTAAATGTTGAAAATGGCTTAATGTGGTTTTTAGGTAAATACACAACATTTATGCTCTTTGGTTTCAAAGGGGAGTTTGAAGCAGCTTCATAACTTCTTTAACCAAAAGTACTTTTACTAGAAGAGTTTATATTTTGGTTCTTTCTCTGTTGAAGTTTTTTAACTTTCTTTAATGTTTTTTTATACTGTAAGATACGAAATATCACTTCACAAGCTTAGTTACTATGCCTTTAGGAGAAATTGCCTTGAATTGTTTATTCATTTATTAACTAATAATTATCAGCAGCTACAATCTGTATCAAATTTTAACCCAAGGCTCAATTTTTGACCATTTTATTAATGTTTTTGATATGGTTTTACTAACCCACCAAATGTTATGATACTATTGCTACTAGTATAAGTTCAAGTATGGGTTTTTATTTAGTTGATTCTAATTCAAATAATCTTTATTAGGATGGTTTTTGACCTAATAAATTAACTCTGAATTTAAGTAAAACTGCTTATGTTATATTAAGTACAATTGAAAATCAGTGCTGCATCCTCTTTTGATATAAAATGTTATACTTTTAGAATTTGTCAAACAGCAGGCTTAAGTACTTGGGTATTTGGTTTGTTAGTTATTTATGATAAATATATGTATTTTTAAAGAAAAATTGTAAAAATAATTATTTTGATCCTACTAGACCTTTGTGTAAATTTTCAAAAATTCTTGATATTTACATATTTCTTTTTAATCATTAATACATTGAACAAGCCTTTGACTTAGCTTGATTTGTGTATTTGCTAAGGCAATAAATTTGTATCTTTTATTACATAGATGAATATTATGTATTTATAAAGGCCTATATTTACTAACTTATCATTTTGTATTATTTATCTGTGTGTTTAGAACTTAAATAAAATGTCAATATGGATTGATTCTTTGGTGATGAGGTTAGGAGGTAGGTGCAAAAATCTGTTGTCTTCAGTTTCTTTAATTATTTACCCAATGGTAAAATGAGTAAGTGCTAAAAATGGGAATATATATAATAAAATATGCAATTGGATTTATTTTTCTTTGAAAACTAAAAAAAATTTTAATGTCATTCTTATTACATATAAAAGTTCCCAAGTTGCTTAACAGCAACCTTTAGGGCTTATAATACTTAAATTCATAGTTCATTTCCAGTGTTTGACAGTGTACAAATAATGCATTATGTGGCTTTACATTAGAACAAACAAATAATTTATTTTATTAAATTTTGTAATTTCATTGGCCAAACCTCCAGTTTCAGTCTAATAATCCAACTCTTTGAGAAAATAGTTTACTTTTTTCTCCTCATACAAATATTTTTTGTTTACAGTTTTTAATTTGATTAGATGTTTAGTCCACACAAATTGTGGATAGTACTAGGTGTTTTTATACAACTTTCAAAGATTTGAGTTAACTAATTTGGGTTTGAAGAAAATGGTGGGCAATTTTCATCCCAAGATGATCTAGAAATGTAAAAACGTTAGGAAGAGGTCAAGTTTGGAATAATAATCATAAGAAATATAGTGTAAGATTAAATAAAACATATATGTTGATATATTTTTTGAAATTTTATTAAAAACTGTTTGTAGATAATGATAATGAAAATATATATACACAAACACATTTAGTGAAAATCTGAGTTATTTTTAGAAGTCATTTTTAGCTGTAAATATTAAAAAGTGACAAATGGTTTTGTTATGATGAACAGCAGAAAACTTATGAAATAAACAGGTAAAAGATATTAAAATTTTAACCTTTTATGGTAGTGTAAATAATTTTGTAAACTTTCATAAAAATGGAATAAACATTTGTGGAAAAAGTTGTTTATAATTGTCAATGTGAAAATAATCGAAAGATTACAGAACTTTTGGTTGCTGAATAAAAGCTACTTCTAGTGTATCATCAATTGAAAATACGATTTCAGAGGAAAACAGTGCTGAAGTAATAGAAACTAACTTGGTGGTACTTTCCATTATCCTTGTTCGTTAGAGTAGGATTTCTAGTTTTAAAATGATATAGTCCAAGAGATTGTTTATTATATGATTTTATTCATCACTAGATGGTGTACAAAAAATCGATTTGACCTTAATCATCAATGTGAGCAGGTTTTTTGTGGTTTAGCATGATTATGTAAAAAAACTGGGCGAAAGTATTGACTATTATCACTGAGAGTAGTTAGCAAGATATTATCACTGGGAGTAGTTAGCAAGAATTGTCTTGCTACTTTACATTTAAAAAAAAACTAACCAAAATTTTTCCAAAATTATCTAAGTAGACAGAGTTAGAGAAAAGTGCTGCTGATGCAATCAGTATCACAGAACATGAATTACAGTGAATAATAGATATTCATAATTATGAATGTAAAACAGCACTGAATAGTTTAAGAATACATCTAGAATTTGACTCTTGTCGCAAAAGTTAAGACTGAAAATGCAAGGTAGATTAATTTTTAATTGGAAATATTCTATCAAAATCAAACAAAACACTGGATACACCAAATTTGTTTTGACGTTTACGTTACTGTCAGAATTTCTTACACTATTGATAATTTCACTTTCTCAAAATTTTGAGTTGATACAATCGATATATGTTGCTTTACTGTAACCGAAAAACAGGTAAAACTGTTTTTTCTTTCAGTCGCAATATCTCAATATTATTATTCACCTTTCATGAAAATTCACTACTTGCCGAATATTCCAGTTTCTAAATTGAAACATTCTCTCTCCAGTGTTAATGAAAATAACGGTAGCTACAAATGTTACTTTATAAGTCAGTGATCACTGTTAACTTCATGTCGTAAAGTTTTAATTCCATTTACATATTGTTGCGTCAGCGAGGTCACGTGACTAGTATCACACCACTTCCTTCTCGAACCTTCGTGAATTGTCGGGAGATTACTAGATTGGGGGTAGACTGGTATATATAAGATGGTCACAACGTGACGGGACAGTGTGTAGGTAATGAGTAATTGAACTCGAGCACGTGAGACGTTCAGTGAGAATTATAGCGCGACTGTTGAAATTAAGTGTATCGTAAAGTTGTATTCGGAAAGAATAAACCAGTTTTATTTAAGAAAGGAAAAAGAAAAGAAACAAGAAGAACGAGAAAAGAAAGAAGAAGAGAGACAACAGCAGTTGCAAGAAAACCTGCAACAGTGGCAGCTGGAGCAACAAAATAAACAAGAAGAGAGATTTCAGCAGCTGTTGGAGGAAAAAGAAAGAAACAAGAAGAGAAATTACAGCAGTGGTTAGAAGAAAAAGAAAAGAAACAAGAAGAACGAGAAAATAAACAAGAAGAGAGATTACAGCAGTTGTTGGAGGAAAAAGAAAAGAAACAAGAAGAACGAGAAAATAAACAGGAAGAAAGTCTCCAACAACTACAGGAAAGTCAACAACAGTGGCAAGAAGTACAAATGGAAAACATTAGTAAATTTAAAAGCGAATTAAATACGTTAAAGGACGACTTTTTGTCTTTTACACAAGGAGGATACATTAACCATCGACATAACCAGCCCCAGACAATGACAAGCCCTATCCAGACCCTGCAGCTAAACCCTAATGCAGACATATTCAGTCCCGTTAGAAGTCACGTCCCAGATATGAA
>NW_013667713.1:122685-127149 GCF_000517525.1 Limulus polyphemus
CCAGTTTTATTTAAGAAAGGACTTGTGTTGCTAAAGTTTCGTCGGAACGAAGTTACGGAAAATTAATTAACGACTGGAGGCGTAACAATATATTTTGAAAGTAATGGTTAATCCACATACAACATTGATTTATTATATATTTTGAAGTTTATTTTCTTTTACAATTCCATACAAAAGCACTTTAAATGGTTTATCGACATAAAATAACTTTTTCATTTACATATATATATATGTGTGTGTGTGTATATATAAATCAGTTTCGACTAGGCCAGCTGCATGATCAGGGTCAGAGCGCCAAGTTTTAGTAGTGGGTGGAGGCTAGATGGTGTCCTTTGATAGAAATAAAGGGCAGTATACGATATTAGTTTTCTATCTTTATGATTCTGAAGGATGAAAGTTGGGTAATGATGTTTTCAATAGCAATCGAGGGTTGTTGATTATATCAGATTTTTCTGCTTTTATGGGTAACTATCAGGCCACGGTGAGTGGTAGTGGGATCTGAAACATTGTGTGTTCTCGTAGCCAGACCCTAAGCTCTTATTGTATCTGTAATTTACTTTCTAGTTTTGCGTTTATTGTTTTGATTATATCTGATAGACAAACATCCCCAATGTTTTTGGGTGCTATAGCCGCAGACATTTTCACTTTAAAATGATATCATTTATACTTTTGTATATTTTTCTATTGCCTTGTTACAGCTTTGCTGTTCCGAACATATAATTGTTAGCGCGTATATTCGTAGTAAAACTTAAATACTTCTAAATGATTATCTCGTCAGGATTTTTCAGATTATTTTCCAAATAATCACCTGTACGCCTTTCATGTAATATAGAAAATTGTGGAATATATATACATATGCATATATTCTTCTTGAGAGAGAGAGATAGAAAAGGCAAAATCCCATAGATGTTTTGGATGGCGTTTTATTCAACATTTCTTCCTTGCCCATAAAGTGTGTTTCCTGCCATAATTGCCATTACAGATATAAGTAATTTAATAACATAAACCGAACTATTTTTGGACACCAAAGGACGCCCAGTTCATCAGAATGTTACAGCAAAATCGTAATGTCGTTTTTAAGGTTCATAACGTAGGTAAATTAATATGTAGAATTATACACGGAATGTATTTTAACGTAAAGACAATCCGTGTATGAAATCATTACTCATTGGATATACACTTATAATCTCATAGATATACTCTCTTCAATATTTGATTTTTTCTCTAAAACAGATTTGTATTTGGAACATAACTCAGGTCACTGTAAATCACTAATTTTCTAAAACGCTCGACAATTTTTTTCTATGAATTGGTTTGATGATGTAACTGCAAAACTGGATATTTTACTGTAGTTGGAAAATAAACTACTCTTCTCCAGGAGACAGAGTTTCATTCTATCACCCTTGACCTATATTTTCTATGAATTGGTGTGATGATGTAACTGCAAAACTGGATATTTTACTGTACTTGGGAAGTAAATTACTCTTCTCCAGGAGACAGTTTCTTTCTGTCAACCTTGACCTTTCGTTCTCATGATGTAATGCCGGTACACTACACAATAGTGTCTTTTCCTATGTTGTCACTGGTTGTTTTGTCGCTGGGGGTGCTCCCCATAGGTGATTAAGTGAATCCACTATCAGCTCCGACCTTGATAATTATCTGGAAGTAAACTAAATAAAAGCTTCAGGCTCTCCTGCAAGTTTGGGATTATCGATATGTGTGACCTTTGGCTTGGATCGCCTATCCTTCTGGATTCTGTAAAGAACATCATTGATTCTTTTCAGTAGAACATATGGCACTCCCAGCACCTGCTTAACTTTGGAGTTTGTCTTTTCTTACAGCGGGGATTGAATGGGCATACCATGTCATCTCAGTGAAATTCAGTTTAATCAGCATTAATATCATAACGACTTTTCATTTTATCACTACCTGATTTAAGAGTTTCTTGAATAAAGTCATATATATCATCGATGATGAACCTCGGTTAATCCCTATACATATTATGTGAAAGACTCTTCCGAGTGACTATTCTCTGGAAGAGAGTACAAAAGTCCAATTGCACTTCAATTTATTTCCTAAACAGTATTGATGATGGTATGTTGCTGTTCGCTTCATGTATTGCTGTATGATAACTCATCAGTAACAGTAGAAGATCTTAATCCCACGTTTTCTGATGTTCATCCACATACATAGCTATTTCACTTAACAATATGTGGTTGTATCTCTCCACCATGCCATTAGAAGATAGATGAAGGACTGTTTGTCCTGGTGTTTTGAATCCCAAGGATCCGACACAATTCCACAAAAAGTATGATTCCGTCATTGGTCAGTGAATTTGTTTCAAGATTTGGTGTGCCCATAAAGCTTCATTCGTTGACGAATTCCGTCATTGGTCAGTGAATTTGTTTAAAGATTTGGTGTGCCCATAAAGCTTCATTCGTTGACGATTTTTTGTTGTTTTTTTTTAAAGAGTTTTTGCTTCCTGGTTAACTGGTTACGAACAGCGTAGGCTTCTGGCAATTATAAAATAGTTTACCACAACCATGATGTATCTTTTCCCACTGTTACTCTCTGACAGTCAGCCAAGCACATCAACAGCAATTCTTTCTTTATAGTGGTGCTCCAGCACAATACTGCTGTAGCTGCCTATGCTGTTTCTTTCAAGGACCTTTCTGCTCATAGCAGCATTCATAAGTTTTACACCAATTCTCCACAGACCCCAGTATGCAATACAGTAGAAGCATTCTCTTACTTGTTCCAGTATCTTTTTAACACCCCAGTGTCCAGCCATTGGAAGGTTGTGAAAATTATAGTGCTTGAGGATATATAGAGACTGGGGAAGTACCAAAATGTAGTCATGGTTTTTGTTCACTGGTATGCTTCCATTTCTGACAAAATAAGCCCTCTTTTAAACGTAAGGAATCCCATTGTGCTTTATTAATATTTGTTTATGAGCTTTGTGGAGAAACTATTTGACATGAAGTTTTTCTACACTATTTATGAATCACTGAAAAATTGGTTTCAAACTCGTATTTTTTGCCTAGGTAGCTTCCATTTGGATGTTGGGCCACATCAGTTCTTCATCATCACCGGAGAATTCAACATCTTGAACTGCACTTTGTATTTTAGGTGAGTCATATTTTCTATCTTGTGCTTCCTTTTTCTCATAGTGTTCACACTCTCTATTAACACATAGTCTTAGGTATAATGTGTCAGCACTGTCCAAGGAGATGTTATACTCCTCTAGTTTTATTTAAAAACTAATCAGAAAGTTTAGGATAGTTAATGACAAAAAAAAGGAGTATTTTACAACTTTTTCGCCACGTGAACTGTCATGTTTTATGTGTCAAGGTAATTCCATATTCCAGCTTTGTTGCTTTTCCTATTGGTTTTGTCCTCCGGTGGGACAGCTTTAATTTTATGGGCTTACGTCGTTAAATTCCGGGGTTCGATTCCCCACAGTGAACATAGCAGATAGCTTAATTTGGATTTGCTCTAAAATAAACAAATGAACAAACTCATTGATTTTATATCTTTTGCACACTTTGTTTAGAAACTTATATAAAATTTAATTATAACACGGCATCTTATATAATAAACAAATATACACTAAAAATAACGAGTTGCATGTGATATAGTAGCTGCCTCGTGTTAACAAAATGCAATCATTTGTTACCATTAGATAGTCTGCAAATCAAACCAATGGCTCTTACAAACGTTCATTTTGTGTGTACATTTATTTAGTCAATAATATTGTAGGTCCATTTTATCGCTGTTCTTTCTGTTGTGCATATATTGTTGTATAGAAGCATCAAGTTTATTTTGTTCAATAGTAGAAACTGTGTTCTCGGAATTTATAATGGAAATGTTCTTATCAAGATCGGCTACTGTGGATTTGTAGAAGTATTGTGTGAGCTTCATAAGTGCAACTGATGTGGAATGGAGAATTTTCTTCCATTGTAAACAAAACAGTTTGTCATTGGCCCCTATGGTAACTGGTGGATTCAGATTAAGTGATTTAGGTATAGTTTGACACCATAAATGCTGTTCTAAAACGTCAGTATGGTTAATATATTTCAGTCTCTTTTCGTTCAGTTTTCTAAGTCGTTTGAAAGTTGTGGTATGGTTGAGATTAGAATACGATTGGGAAGTTGTAATGGAGGGAAGGTTTAGTTTGAGGAGAGTGGAAAATTTTTCTATTGGACGTGAAGGTTCAGAGTCATCAGGTTTGGAACTTAGTGGAGGATTGCTAGGAATATAGAGGATACCAGAAAGAAAGTTGTTTTCAAGGTGTGCAGGAGATTCGGCTTTTGGAAGGAGAAAAGTTTCAGAGATTGTGAAGTTTGGAAGATCATCGGGTTCAAGGCTTACTAGAAGATTATTAGGAATAAGAGTGGAAGCCATAACTTCTGCATGAGTAGAGAATTTAGGAGAAGGGTCAAATGTAGACTTTGGAATAGTTCC
>NW_013667713.1:128125-129133 GCF_000517525.1 Limulus polyphemus
GCTGTGTACATTTAAAAATTACATCAATAAAGATATAATCAAATCCTCATGTACAGTTTTAGTGAAAGTTGTGATCTTGCTGTGAGGAGAATACTTTTATTTAAAATTGCGTTCAGTTATAAAGAAATGGTTGTTGCACATACCATAATTATTTTTCTATTTGTCTGAATCTTGAATACCCAAAGTGTGAATTTGTTTATGGATTTTTCTTTATGGTACCATTTTATAGATGACATTACATTTCATAAGCCTCAATAACCACTTCTGGCATTGAGATTTTGTTGTATTTGAGCACAACATATTGCACTATTGTATTTATGGCTTCGGTCACATAGATAGATAGACGGTCACGCCATTATTCCATTTATAGTAAGATTATATTTTCAATGATTAAATTCTATGTTAGCTAGAGGGCGCAAAACTTTAATATCAAGTAAGTTTGTGGGAGTAGGTCCTATATAATGTTCCAGATGACATCAGGAAAATCTAATAACTTTATCAGTTTACGAAGTATCTATAGAAGCAATGCTGCATTATAGATACCAGGATCTGCTAGCAGTAAGCCAGTATATATGTTTTAACGGTAGGGTGCCAGTGAAGTATTTAGTTTCAGTGAAATATTTGGATCAGTGTTAGTTAATCGCTTATATTCAGCTGCTCGATTGATTATCTGTGAAATTTACAAGTCAGTTTATTTTTAAAATTATAGTTGTCATAAGACATTAGTATGAGGCTTATTAAAATTGTAAATACTACATTCTTTAACCAGTTCCTTAGGGATTTTCAAGAATTAAAAAAGTGTATAATAATAGTATTTTAACCAATCACACTATATTTGTCGTATCCATTGCTGACGACGCGTTTTGCTCAATCCAGAGTTCTTCAGGCCTACTGGAATACAACGGCATTGGTCGGAACACTGTTTATATACTAGCTGGAGTACCCGTTCCCTAGACGAATGTTATGTAAATTCATGATTAATGAAAGGTTATCTTAGAACATGAAAAT
>NW_013667713.1:129143-130831 GCF_000517525.1 Limulus polyphemus
CAACGGAAAAACTCCCTTAAAAACGCAAAACTGAAAATTTGTATGTATCTCCTCGTGGACCCAATGACCACATCAAATTTGGTGAAGTTCCATCTACAGGAGCAAAGTAGTGGTACAAAATGCAAAAACCTCCATAAAAACCGCAAAACGAAAGATTTGCATGTACCCCCGCATGGACCTAATGAATGTTCCATACTAATTTTGGTGAAGATTCATCAACACCCTGTGAACTAGTTACATGGACATACACCAGATGGTATTATATATATAGATTTGTATAACTATTTATATAATAACAATCGTCTTGGTGTTTACACATTTTACAAACCAGCAAGTCCCCTGGTGGGACAGTGGTAAGTCTTTGGATTAACAATGCTAAAATCAGGGGGTTCGACTCCCCTCGGTGGACACAGCAGATAGCCCGATGTGGCTTTGCTAAAAGAAAAATAATGAAACAAACCGGCGAAACATGAGTGCATAATAAATGAAATGACTTATATAGATAATGATCTGTCCACTTCTATGTTTGCTTAATCCAAGCCAGCCTGTTAAGAGCTCTGAATTGAGCAAAACGCTTCATCGACAATGGGTATGACAAATATAGTGTGGTTATAATACTATTATTGTACACTTTTCTAATTTTTGAAAAGTCCTAAGAGACTTCATAAAGAATAACATAACGTTTTTGGGACAATATTGGACCTATTGGTTCATCACGACTGTTCCATCCTCTAGATTAAATTAAAATAATTATAAAAAATCTCTAAGCCAGCCCTTATCATTCATATACTTATCATTTTTAACTCGCTTAAATTTACTGCCTCTACAACATCCGAAGGTAACCTTTCCAAACGCCAACCACCTGTTAGAAAAATGAAACTGTCTTAGTTGAAGATGATTCCTACCTTACCAACATTTATATTTGTTTTCCCATAATCCTACTATCCTCATTGTTAAATATGAAAAAAGATAGTGCATCAAAACTATCAATTCCCTTTACAATCTTAAAACCTCAATCAGATCCCCCCTAACAATTTGAGAGATTTCCTTGTGTGACAACCTCTCCATCCCAGGCACCATTCTAATAACCCTTTCCAACAATTCAATGTCTTTCCTAAGATAAGGAACCCAAGACTGGACACAATATTCCAAATGTGGCCTAACCATATATAATTATGTAATAGTCCTCATACTAATGTCTTGTTACGTATCTGCTTGTTTGTTAATTTCCAGTAGAAATTCTTTCCGGGGAACTTCAGCGATATAAGTCCTTTTTGGATTAAACCAGTTTATTCTTTCTCGATACAAACTTTTAATACACGGTAATTTCACAGTCACTACCTTTCTTGTCCCTTTAAATTAACTACTTTTATTATACACGCTATAAATCACAGCATTCAGAATCTCCATAACAAAACACACACTAGCTCAAAACAGAATCGTAAATTACCCGGAACTCTCTTCATTCATTCCCGCAGGCTTTCCCTGCAAGGCTTATATACTAAAAAAAAAAGAGGGCTCCTAAACAAACTTGGTCTTCCCCGATAATTCATGATCATTCGAGAAATTCATCACGTATTACCAGAGTCACGTGACTTCCGCTGTCTTAACAGTCTCATGACAAATGTAATTGTAATCATTCTCCGCCGGCTTGTAAAAGGCGTGCACAACATATTGTTGCGTCATCG
>NW_013667713.1:131326-137811 GCF_000517525.1 Limulus polyphemus
TAAAAAACGGAAACGTAACAATATGAACAATTTTTAGGTCAGTCATAGTACCGTTAATAAAATATTTCCGTTTGAATGTCATTTCTAAATTTAGGTTTACAATAGTACAAGTCACAATAGTGTATAAGTTTGTTAGAAACGTTAAAGAAAAAATATATTAACTTGTGATCATTATCTGGACTGGACTTCGAATTATTTTTCGGAAATATTTTATAAGAATCAGCCCAATGACAGAACAACCTCACACTCCCTCTAAGTAACATTTAAATTAAATCACTCAGAATATAGTTAACAATGTTAAGTATCTATTTTTTATATGTCTTCAGGTCGAGTTTGCACACTTTCATTTAATTAATCCTTATACGTTATTTCTTTTATACCTTATATTACTTTGACAGAAATCGCTCATCAGACTAGTGAAAAAAAAAATCTTTAGCAAATATATACAGTAATTTAAAAGTTTTACGCACATAGTCATGTATATATGTGTGTGTGTGTATCAGTTTTGTTACAAGTCTACCCCAGTATCTGCAGTTTAGATACTATTGGCCAAAAATGAATGGTACCATCTCTTAACGCCAATGAGGAAACACAGTGACGTTTCACTAACATAAATGCTTATACTTTAAACCTATGTTTACCAGTGGATATGAGTCTAGTGTAACTTATAGTGAGAGGTAAGTTAAGAGTAGAGTTCAACGCTTGTTATGTTTATATATATGTTGTTCAGTACAGGTACTCAAATAAAAAATATGTAATTTGTAAATTTCCAATGATGAAAAGTTGTTATAGTGATACGTATATTGGTAAGTAACTCCAGTTTGCAACATTGATAGCGCACTGTATTGCGTAGTAATATAGTTATATAGTGGCTTCGTTGCATCTTTACTTTATAACTTATACTTATAGACTGAAGTAAATTTAACTTTCTTCAAGCTAAAAATGTATTGTTCATGAAATAACTTAAAAACGTCGAAGGATTTGTGTTTATAAAACTAGTTATACTAGACTGTGATTGTGAATAGTAGTACTACATTTGATAAATTGTTAGTAATGTGTTAGTTTATCATAACGTTTGACAAACAAATTATATATTAATTATTATCATGTATTCGTTAGGATGCATCTGTCAAATTCAACTTGTGTAGAACGTACAATGTTAACCTAACGTTACAAAGAGTAGTCGTATCAACTGCTTACAACTAAAATTGGAATTATAATTTACGTATTCTTTTACTTAATTCGACGTTGTGTGTTAATACTATTATACTGTATTAGTGTATATACAAGTGTACGACCTTACTAACTTGCAGATGGGTATATTTAAACTACCTGTATATTATTATTAATGTTAGCAATCTTATTAATATATCACCAAAGCTTAAATAGGCAAGTAACGAGTCAGTCTCAATCATAACTACGACTGCACATTGTAATATAGTGAAAGTTTGGTGGATACTAACTTTGTATTCAGACGTTGTACATCACCAACATGTAAATCCATGTTTGATTCCATTTACATTGGCAAACATTAATATTTTATCATTTTTTGCCTGACGTAACTTAACTAACTTGGTTAGGTGGGAGTTGTGTGTTTAGTAGTGAAAACAGCTAAACTTGGAATTCCTAATGCTTTATATATACATACACATACATAACCTTGGTTGGTTGGTTTTGGTGAATGGATAACCTTGATGGATGGGATGTCCTTCAACACTTTAAATGCTTTTACATTTTTATTATAAAATAATATTAAATATAAAACTAAAAGTCTGGAATTATGAAACTTGTAAATAAATATAAAACTAAAAGTCTGGAATTATGAAGCTTGTAAATAAATATAAAACTAAAAGTCTGGAATTATGAAGCTTTTAAATACAATAAGTACATTTTTTGCTGTACAACTGAACATGTGTGTAGTTTTTCTCAGTGAAACAATTTTTGTCTTTAGGATATATCACATTTAATTTCATGGTTATTTTTATTCTTATTTTTGATACCAGTGTATTGTTTTAACTTGTGTTTATAACAGTGAATCATTGATACCAGTTGTGGAATGATAGATAGCAAATGAACTTTTGACTTGCATAATTACCCAAGGGTTGTGTTCTGTGACTTTGTTATCTTTTATTTAGAATTATGAATCATTATCTGACAGTTCCAATGATTAGTCTGTTATTGTATGGATTTATAGAGATATTTATATATAAAGGTTTGGTTCAATTAACATTTTAACTTTAATGTTACTTTGTGTACTATTATTCCACATTTTATCAGTTTTTGAGATGAAAGTCATCAATAGCTTTTTCTTTATTATAACTTTTCTTCTTTCTAGGTTTAATTCACTTTGTTAAAAGACATTTCCAGTTATGAACCTGTCTTTTGCTGGATGTGGGTTCTTAGGTTTATACCATGTTGGTGTTGCTAGCTGCTTTAGAGAATATGCCCCACAGGTTTTGGTTGACAAGATTGCTGGAGCATCAGCAGGATCATTGGCAGCCTGCTGTTTAATATGCAACGTTCCTTTAGGTATGGTACTACATCAAATAATTTGTTTTTAATTGTACATCTGCAGGAGCATTGACAGCTTGCTGTTTAAACCTTTTGAGGTGGGTCATAGGTCAAATCATCGTGTTTGTTGACTTGCATTCAATTTTTTTGAACTACTATTTCATGAATTTATGTCAATAAGTTTGGTATCAAACTGTAGATTATAATTCAAATTTTAGTATTATACATTACCCAATTTGTTCATTTAAAAGTAAATATTAAAAAACAAAGATAAACATCGATTTTTGTGAGCGGGGTATGTTGAACGCAGCACTGGTTCAAATTAGATGTTTGTTAAGTCAAAATGCTAAGTCTATAGTTTTGAATGAATTAGAAACTCAAATTACTGATATTGACAAGCTAGAATATAAAATAAGAAGGTCTTATGTTTTCAGTTTGCTAAGATATTGCTCACATAATAAATCAAACACAGTGGCATCCTGCTCACCTCTTTCCATTTTTTGAAATGCTCCCTTATATACACTTACTTCTATATATGACATGAATAACCAATCGGAAGCTCAGGATGTCTCCCTAGTGGTTTTCTCAGCCTTTCTAACACTCTTAGCACCATTTCTTTCTTTTGAATCAAGATTTCAATGACGCAGTTTGTGTCTTTAGTATGCTCGAAATTTCATATTTTTTTTAAACCCAAGTACAGCTTATTTACTAAGTTTGATAAATTACAGTAGAATTCGATGGTATTGATGTAATAATTTATGATTTTTTAGTTATTCAAAACCTAAAAAAATATTTTGTTTCATATCCTCCACGTGCAAAATTTTTAAAGGCTTAGTAACCTACGACAAGCAGCAACCGAGTACAAAAATAGCAATAATCTATATACATATATAATGTACAATACTTGAAATGTGACTGTATTTTACAAAATACTAGTCTACTAACACACAGCCAAGACAAGTTACTTTGATACAGTAACATGCATGTACATGAGCCACATCATTGTAACTTCTGTATTGTTAGCCAGGCACAGCTGAAAGGTCAATATAATAATAATAATAAATACATATAAACATATAATGTTATGTGATTTAAGCTATTTTGTCTAAACATTTATGTTTTTGTGTTATAATTTGTATTCATTCTAGAATGGAAGAGGCATAATTTATATTTATTTCCTAATTTTTTATGGCAGTTATAAGATCACTCAAATCTACCGAACCCGTAAAGAGATTAATTACTGAAAATAACACATAAAATATAAATAGTTTTTTCTTAAAAAATATTTGATAACTATCTGGACGTTATAAAGATTTTGCATGTGAAATGTCAAAATTTTCTGATGCATAAAAGTATTTTTAATCTTAAAATGAAAATTACTTTGTATTATAGATGGGAAAATAAAAAAAAGGCATGAGAGAAACATTGCTTTACAAACCTTAAGACTTAAAAAAATTAGATATTTTGCATATGAAAGCATTTAATGTTTATTGATGAACTGCCAAATTTTGTTAACATACACTTACTAATTTAATAGTTATAGCATGAAAACTATAACAAGCACAAAATGGTTACAATGTCGGTCCCAGGGACCAAGCCCAGGTTGAAAGTGTTAATATGCAACATTCCTTTAGGTATTGTACAACGTGAAAAATTCCTTTTTGTATATCAGCAGGAGCATTGGCAGCCTGCTGTTTAATATGCAACATTCATTTAGGTGTGGTACAACATGAAAAAATTCCTTTTTAATTATGCATTAGCAGGAGTATAAAATAGTGGCATAAAATATTAGGACACAAAAAATCATTGGAAAATGTGATATTTAGCACATGTCCAGAGTGGCCTCAGAAGAACAGGACTACCTCTCCATCCACACTGAAAGACTGTTTGTGATCTTATTGCCTCCCTGCTGTATTTGATATTACTCATGCAGTCTACTTGCATATTCTATTAACTCCCAGTTAGTGTATCCTTCACTTCACTTCCTTTTAAAACAAACTTGACAGCATTTGCATGATCATAGGTGATAAATGTGTTGGCTCTAAGAACACCAATAAAAATTTAAACTGTGCATCTTTCATTGTCTTTCAGAACAGTATGAGAATAATAGGGAGGAAAATAACTGAAGGGGGCTCATAATTAGAGAGTTTCAGGTTCAATTCCTATTTCTAGCAAACTTGTTTGCCTTGTTGTTGTTTTTTATAGCAAAGCAACTAAGCTACCTATCACTTTCTCTAATTTTTTTGAAATGCTGACTAGAAAGAAAGAAACAGGCTGTAGGCACCCTTCATGAACATTATTTTTATTTCATATATATATATATATATATATATCTTTTCAAATTGCTAATAGAGAGAAGGCAACTTACTGGCAACAACTCTTGTTTTTTGTATGAGGTTGTCTATTAATCAGTTAGGAAACACAACTAATTGCATAGTTACTGTCAATAGTGTTTTATAAGTGTCACAAATATTGAATATTTTAATCCTGTTTGTGCACCTTATTTTGTATTTAATTCAGAAATACTTGCTCCATATCTTCCCAGTTTCTAATTGTTCCCACCAGTGTATGTATGTATAGGTATGTAAGTCATGCCTATATTAGTATATTTCAGCTTGAAATTCTCAGGGATTCAACTAAATACTTTAAACACTAGGTTTGTACAGTTCAGTTTCATACAAGATTCTATTGATATGTTGTGGCTTTACACATCAGTCGTGCTTGTAGGTATATAAATGGTAGTAAAACTTTACACATCAGTCGTGCTTGTAGGTATATAAATGATAGTAAAACTTTACACATCAGTCGTGGTTGTAGGTATATAAATGATAGTAAAACTTTACACATCAGTCGTGGTTGTAGATATATAAATAATAGTAAAACTTTACACATCAGTCGTGCTTGTAGGTATGTAAATGATAGTAAAAATTTACACATCAGTCATGCTTGTAGTTATATAAATGAGAGTAAATATTTACACATCAGTCGTGGTTGTAGTTATATAAATAATAGTAAAAATTTACACATCAGTCGTGCTTGTAGTTATATAAATGAGAGTAAATATTTACACATCAGTCGTGCTTGTAGTTATACAAATGATAGTAAAACTTCACACATCAGTCGTGCTTGTAGTTATATAAATGATAGTAAAACTTCACACATCAGTTGTGCTTGTAGTTATATAAATGATTGCAAAACTTCACACATCAGTTGTGCTTGTAGTTATATAAATAATAGTAAAACTTTACATATCAGTCGTGCTTGTAGTTATATAATGATTGTGAAACTTTACACATCAGTTGTGCTTGTAGTTATATAAATGATTGTAAAATTTTACACATCAGTTGTGCTTGTAGTTATATAAATGATTGTAAAACTTTACACATCAGTTGTGCTTGTAGTTATATAAATGATTGTAAAACTTTACACATCAGTTGTGCTTGTAGTTATATAAATGATTGTAAAACTTTACACATCAGTTGTGCTTGTAGTTATATAAATGATTGTAAAACTTTACACATCAGTTGTGCTTGTAGTTATATAAATGATTGTAAATCTACACATCAGTTGTGCTTGTAGGTATATAAATGATAGTAAAACTTTACACATCAGTCGTGGTTTTAGATATATAAATGATAGTAAAACTTTACACATCAGTCGTTGTATTAGATATATATAAGTAATAGTAAAACTTTACACATCAGTCGTGGTTTTAGATATATATAAATAATAGTAAAACTTTACACATCAGTCGTGCTTGTAGGTATATAAATGATAGTAAAACTTTACACATCAGTCGTGGTTTTAGATATATAAATGATAGTAAAACTTTACACATCAGTCGTTGTATTAGATATATACACCTGGAAAAAAGTTAAGCACCCCCGTGTTTTTTTCAAGTGATTCAGATTCGACGTTCTTGTGACTGATTATAAATTACCATTCAATCTAAACGTGTTTATCAAATGAAATTA
>NW_013667713.1:138710-141159 GCF_000517525.1 Limulus polyphemus
TGTATTAGATATATATAAGTAATAGTAAAACTTTACACATCAGTCGTGGTTTTAGATATATATAAATAATAGTAAAACTTTACACATCAGTCGTGGTTTTAGGTGTATATATAAATAATAGTAAATCTTTACACATCAGTCATACTTGTAAATATATAAATGATATATTCCAAGTATGCTACAATGTTTAAAACTCTTGGCTATTAGATACAAAGAATTTGTTCATCATTACATTATTTTATGAATTGTAAACTCAGTTTCATTCTTCATAACCGAGGTTTCTCATTGTGAATTTTAAACACAATTCATTCAATTCTGTTAGAAATTGAACAAAATTTTTGCTAAAGATTGTAGATTTCTAAGTTTTTTTTAGACTATCACGACCTTTTAAAAACTTTCATGTCTATACTTGAATTCCTTGGAATATAATAAACCGCTTTAGTGTAATGACCACCATTGGTTTTATCTCTGGTTAATTTATTATGATATACGATAATATAAACTATATAACAGCTCGGTAAGCTATTACGTCATTGGTTTAATTTGTTTATTGTAGAACAAAGACTCACTGGATTATCTGCTGTCTCCACCATGGGGAATCAAACCCCGGATTCTAGCATTGTAAGTTCGTAAACTTACCGCTGTCTCACTGTCACATTACGTTTACTTCTTACCTTATTTGCCGATTTAACTAGTGTTGTAAGTTCGTAAACTTACCGCTGCCTCACTGGGGTACCCTTGGTTTAGTCACATTACTTTTACTTTTTACCTTATTTGCCGTTTTAACTAGTGTTGTAAGTTTGCATTATAATCATTATTTTTGTTAAGCCTTCTACTTTCTAGAGACTTAACTTGTCTCTTATCTGAAAATTTAACGTTATTCATTATTTCTTGTAGCTGCTCTGTGTGTTTGTCACATGGAATGATTAAAGTAAGTTTGTTTGTAATTAAGCACAAAGCTACACAATGGGCTGTTTGTGCTCTGCCCACCACAGGTATCGAAACCCGGATTCTAGCGTTGTAAGTCTGTAGACATACCGCTGTGCCACTGGGGGCATTAAAGTAAGATTGATAACGTTTCGGACGTATCACATATATATTTTGTATCTTCATAAATATTTGCTCTTAAGTGTATAGCAGCTTGCTCTAATCGAAAGTTAATATTAATTCTTCAAATTCCGATACGGAGTGAAGCACAGTTTCATCTTTCGTGCTGTTTGTAAAACCGATGTTTCGTAGTCGTGTGTTCCAAAGGGTATAGAGCAGCATTGAAATTATCATAGGACAGTCAAGTAACTAGTGATACTTTCGTGGTGTCTACTTCATCTCAGATTCATAATTCTTTGTCCGTTACAAGCTCGAGTAGATTGAAGGAAGTTAAGGGATGTTTTGTCATTTCTGGTAATTACTGCGTAATAATAAAGCAGAATATATTAAAGATAGAGTTTAATAAATTTAGAATTATATAACGATACCAATTTTACTATACTCGATCAGAGGGCGTGTAATATTGAATTACATGATGTTTCGACCTAAAGTGAAGATTATTTGAAAAGGTGGTAGGTTTCACTTTCCCTTGTAAATATAAGTCTCTTGAACTTCAAGGTTACAGTGTGCTTTTTATTTTCCTGGTCTATAGGTGCAGATGACGCCAGACCATATAGTTGGCAAACTGCCAAAAGAGAGATTTAAGTGGGCAGTAAAGGTTCCATGTACGAGTATAAGTATTTACACATAAAAAAAAAGTCGCTAATTCTAGTAAAAATAAAAGTGAGCGAAATATGTTTATACCTTGGAATTTGCTCACATCTGATTTTAAACCTTAAATACCACTACGCAAAATCGACAAACGCTATAATTTTGAATAAGATAAGCAAAAACTTTAATTTTCATTTCTTAACAAGAAAGAACGTACTTTTTCATCTCCTCTTACGTTTTATGAGTGTTGCTTAATATAAACGTTTACCTTTTATGAATGTTTGTGAACATCTCAAACTAGGAAGCAAGTGATATGTCAGGGCTGTAAAAACGAGCAATGCTAGGACAGGCCTTTTTGTGTCATTCAATAAATATATATTCATACTTATTTTTCTTATTGTTTGGTCTGTTCACCCTGTTAATTTATTTAGATTAGAGTGTTCCACAATATTACCGAAAGTTAATTCTGTAATCGTACAGAGTGTAATGCTTTTGTGATTTTGTTTCAAGAAAATACTGCAGAAAAGTAAAAGCTAAAAGAAAACATGGAAATAGTCTCTATTGCCATAAGTATAGTTACAGTAATGGTTGGAGTTTCATGGTTTAGACAGTGTATATCTTGTGCAGCTGTAGTTACAGTAGTTATTGAATTTTCGTGTTTTATACAGTACATATCCAGTTCAGGTGTATATATATATATATATATATATATATATATGTTGTGTGTGTGTGTGTGTGTGTGTGTCGTGGT
>NW_013667713.1:142024-147819 GCF_000517525.1 Limulus polyphemus
AGTAAACAGCTTTACTCAGTAGTTGTCATGATTAGTTGTAGGTAGAGTCAACAGCTTTACACAGTGGTTGTCATGATTAGTTGTAGGTAGAGTCAACAGCTTTACACAGTGGTTGTCATGATTAGTTGTAGGTAGAGTCAACAGCTTTACACAGTGGTTGTCATGATTAGTTTTAGGTAGGTTCAACAGCTTTATACAGTTGTTGTCATGATTAGTTGTAGTTACAGTCAACAGCTTTATACAGTGATTGTCATGATTAGTTACAAGTATGGTCAACAGTTTTGGGTGGTGGTTGTCATGATTAATTGTAGGTAAGTTTTAATTGAAAAATTCTGGTGTTTTGACCATTTGTAACATAACATAACGTTTTCGGACAACATGGGACCTATTGGTCCATCATCTGCAAATTTAAGTAATTTATTGATCATTCCTTCATCAATGTCATTGATGTAAATCAAAAAGAGCAAGGGTCCTAAGACTGAGCCCTGAAGTACCCCACTTGTGACATTAGTCCAGTTTGATTGAACTCCATTTGTAACAAGCCTTTTATGTTGCACCTTGTCAAATGTTTTCTGCAAATCCAGATACACTAAATCTACACCCTTACCCTCATTTACATAAGCAGTAACCTTTTTAAAAAATGTCAAAAGATTTGTAAGGCTAGATTTTCCCTTAGTGAAACCACGTTGACTATCCAATAAAAGTATAAACTTTGTTAAATGACTTTGCAAAGCATCTTTTATCAGACTTATCACATTTTTTCCCACTACTGATGTAAGACCAATGGGTCTATAATTACTAGGACAATTTTTATCACCTCCCTTGAACAGAGGAGTTATATCAGCTAACTTCCAATCCTCTGGTACCTGCCCACTATTCAAGGACTGACAAAAAAAATAGTAGTAAGTGTAGTATCTGTATTTATGTTTTTGCAGTTTTAATAAGTTGTTTTGTAGAGTTATGTTAATATTGTCAGTTAATAATTCAACTGGTTATAGGTGTAAATGTGAATTGGTAATAATTAATTATTAAAATTTTTCACATTTTTAGCTTCTGAACATCTCAATTAAAGGTCTGTGTTAATCTTTGGTTTCTGATGACTATTAAAATTAAACCGACTCTATGGCATGTGGCAAATCCAAGAATTCATCTTTCCCTTTTGCAATAATATTTAGTTTTGGTGAAAATATTAGTCTTCAAATACTTTATTTGTTAATCAGTATGAAAAATTAACTTTGACATCAATTTTGTGTCATGTGCATATTGTATCATAGCTTATTTTTGGTGAGTAAAGAATATTCTAAGTAGTGGGTACATAGAATGTTATTTCTTATTGTTATGAATATTGTTTGTGTGTTGATGAATAATTCCCTATATCATTTTGAAAAGTTTGTATTTTTTAATATAATGTATTGTAGGTGAAAGTACAACAGATATATTGAAAATTGCTGTGAGAGCGAGGGCTCGTGCCCTGGGACCTTTTCACCCAGGATTTGATATTAACACTATTCTTCACGATGGGTTGGTCAACATGTTTCCTGAAGATGCTCACCTTCGATCTAATGGTCGGCTCCATGTCTCAGTGACCAGAGTGTCTGATGGAGAAAATGTGTTACTAACTCAGTTTGATAGCAAAGAAGATTTAATCCAGGTTAGCATATTAAATATTATTTGTCCAAAGTATATCATTTTATATTATTATCTTTATTCCAAACTAACAGATAGAATTATAATAAGTGTAAGTGATGTTAAAAATATATCAGTAATATACCTTCTTCATTCGGTTGCTTGTTTGTTATTTAAATAAAAAATATGTGCTATAAGTAAAATATATTGTTTTTTTATGCATATTCTTTCCAATAAAACTCTAGCTGTAAATAGAATAAGTGAATGATAAGTAGATAACTAGACATTGTAGATAGAATAAATTACAGTTTTTATAAAAGTTTAATAATGATATTATAACTATAAATAAAACATATGCATATGTTCAGTAATGAAACTCTAGCTGTAAATAGAATAAGTGAATGATAAGTAGATAACTAGACATTGTAGATAGAATAAATTACAGTTTTTATAAAAGTTTAATAATGATATTATAACTATAAATAAAACATATGCATAAATATATACTTATACATTGTAGATAAAATAAGTTAGTTTTTATGCATATGTTTAGTAATGAAATTCTAGCTGTAAGTATAATAAGTGCATGACAGGTATGTAACTAGAACAAATGGAGTGTACTTAGATTGTTAGGGGTTAAGGAATAAATCAGTACAATCAGAAGTTGTATGAGGTAAACTTTTGATTACACATATGTAAGGAAAGGTGAATTTTTGAAGATGATAAGAATGACTTAACAATGATTGTAAGGATTAAACATTAGCTGCTTAGTTATATAAAACCTGTTTACAGTTGAAATGACTGTTTTGTTGTGAGCTTATATTATTTAAGTCAAAATTAAACAAACCAGTGGTATGTGAAAGGTATAAAAGTTAGTTAAATCTATTAGTAAAGATAGTGATTGATGAATAATCATTTTAGTTTCTTAAAATGGATTAAATCTATTAGTAAAATAAAGTACAATTTGTTCAAAAGCTTTGAAACCAGCTTGTAAAAGTAATACTATCTCAACAGTGGGCATTATAGGAAGCAGAGTAAGATGTGATGGGAATATAAACAGTTGGGTAGGTATAATTGGGAACAATATATTTTATATGTGTGATATGTAAAGTTTTGAAGTAAATAGAAAAACTTACATCACTCAGACACCACAGGAAACTGAATATTATACATGTCATGGGGATATGAACAGTTGGGTAGTTATAATTGTGAACAATATATTTTACATGTGTGATGTGTAAACTTTGAAATAAATAGAAACATCGTTCAAACTCCATAGGAAATTATGAACCTTTTGAAAAATTTGTAACACCATATAAATGGAAAGAGGGAAAAAAACCAATAATAATTAATATTGCATGATAATATACCATCACTGCCACCTTCATCCTTTGGTTCATCAGTAATTTGGGTTGTCCCATTTTAGGCTGACATTGTTTTTCATATTCATGCTTGAGTGTATCAATTAGGAAAAGAAGAAATTGTTTAACAAAACAATTATTTCATAATCATGTTTCTTCAAGAAATACATGATAAGATACATTACATTCTACTAGACCTCTTCCATTGGTATTATTACTGACCTTGAACTTCACCACCAGTTGCAGTCTTCAAGAAATACATGATAAGATACATTACATTCTACTAGACCTCTTCCATTGGTATGATTACTGACCTTGAACTTCACCACCAGTTGCAGTCTGCATCAGAGATTTCTCTTGCTTCCTATCTTTGGAGGTTATATTTGCCTGGACTGTAGTGGTTATGGTTCCAGGTATAGTCAGTACATAACACAGCATTTCTTTTAAAGTTTAACCATCAAAATTGATGTTAGACAACCAATTCGATCACAATGTTCCAGACGTCATAAGTTTCAGTTCTCTGTAAAACTTGTAAATAAGGAAAAAATGTGAGTGTGGATATAATGAGTTATGTATGTAGAGTGATGTCAGTTAGGAATGTGGTAGTATATGTGAAAGTGTTAGGTTAGTGTAAAGTGTGACTGTGGATATAATGAGTTATGTATGTAGAGTGATGTCAGTTAGGAATGTGGTAGTATATGTGAAAGTGTTAGGTTAGTGTAAAGTGTGACTGTGGATATAATGAGTTATGTATATAGAGTGATGTCAGTTAGGAATGTGACAGTATATATGAAAATGTGAGTGTGGATATAATGAGTTATGTCAGTTAGGAATGTGGTAGTATATGTGAAAGTGTTAGTTTTGTGTAAAGTGTGACTGTGGATATAATGAGTTATGTATGTAGAGTGATGTCAGTTAGGAATGCAGTAGTATATGTGAAAGTGTTAGGTTAGTGTAAAGTGTGACTGTGGATATAATGAGTTATGAATGTAGAGTGATGTCAGTTAGGAATGTGGCAGTATATGTGAAAGTGTTAGGTTAGTGTAAAGTGTGACTGTGGATATAATGAGTTATGTATGTAGAGTGATGTCAGTTAGGAATGCAGTAGTATATGTGAAAGTGTTAGGTTAGTGTAAAGTGTGAGTGTGGATATAATGAGTTATGTATGTAGAGTGATGTCAGTTAAGAATGTGGCAGTATATATGAAAATGTGAGTGTGGATATAATGATTTATGTCAGTTAGGAATGTGGTAGTATAAGTGAAAGTGTTAGATTAGTGTAAAAAAGATAATACTAATCCAAACTGACATGTTATAGATAAAATGACAGAGAGGGGTGAACAAAAAAATAAATAAAAGAAAAGCAAATATTAGTGGTCAGCTTTCTGTCTTTTCTATATACTCAAGTTTATATTCAGTGCACTTGTTCATAATGAAGTGACCTTGTCACAATCTTATCATTACTTAGCAAGGTTTTTAATTCAGTAAATCTGTTGCTACTGAATGTCCTTGTCTTAAAATGATATCATTATCAATAACTTTTTTTTACATCTTGCACTTTTTTCTCAGGAGAAGAGATACAGTATTGTTTCTGATAAAATTGTGGTGAAAGTGTTTTTCTGGTACTAACAATACTGTAGTAGCTCAAGGTTAACACAGTACATCTGTCTGATCCAATGAGGTAGTAGAAAAATAGACTTGAACATTAGAACGATCTTATTAAAGAAAATAAAAAATATGGTATAGTTTGTTCAGTAAAGATGTCAGTAAACATTTTATGTTTTATTCAACTAAAATATGCATAATAAGAGGTATTATAATGTAAGCAAAATCAAGTTTCTTTTTTTTCAAAACTATAAACTAGTCATCCTCTCTTTTACTAGAAAGAAAAAAACATGAAATACTGATTGTTATTTTACTTATGTTATTCATTGCAGTTTTTTTTTTGTTTTCTCATTTTAGGCTTTGTTATGTAGCTGTTTCATTCCATTCTACACAGGAATATTGCCTCCAAAATTTCATGGAGTGGTAAGTAATATAGTCTTTGCTGTTATGATAAGAAATTTATGATGTAACTGTTCATTCCAGTCTACTCAGGAGTGCTACATTTAAAATTCCAGTGATAAGTGACTCCAGGGGAAAGTTCTGCTTACTTCATCTGGGAATTGAATATTTATCCATGTTTTTTGTGCATATGGCCAAGGAAGAGAGGATTCTTGCAGCTGAGTCTCACCCAAGTTAATAGAACACATTGCTTTGCCTTTCAGTTCTTATAGACATTTGGTAGATCATTAGTGGATGAATACTTTCATTGAACTCTGTCCAGTGTCCTGTGTTTGGATATACAAATCCTGGTGTTGGTAGGATGGCATCTGGTAGAACACCATTGGTGGATGAGGTCACTGGATAGTTAATTTATTTTCATTTTCAAGAAAGTTCCAACTTTTAACTCTTCAAAAAGGACTTTATAAAAAGGCCCTGAACCAAAATACTCTGCCCTAGTTTCTCTCCACTTTCATCTAATGAGGCTATCAGTGCCTTACTTCCTAATTGTCCATTCCCTGACATAATCTTCCTTTTTTCCAGAAGAACTAAGTTTTAAACTTTTGAAGGGTTTACCATTGTGGTTGCTTTCCAGGACAATAATGTCAGCTCTCATTATTTTGTTATTGTGACTTTTTGTGTTGGTTACAAGGTTCATAAAATGGACAAAGCCCATATAATGTTAAGGTAGAGAACATCTATATAAAAGAGGAAGTTTGTTTATTTGTTTGCTCTAGGAAACCAAATGGTTGAACTTACAAATTTT
>NW_013667713.1:148791-153669 GCF_000517525.1 Limulus polyphemus
CTGAACAACGTCAAACCAGACTTCAAGCACAAAAATTAAGACAAATAACTTACAGAGAGCAAGAAACAGTGGAACAACATGGTGTATGACTTCAGGCTCAAAGAACAAGACAAGCTCAAACACGATCTAATTTCAAATAAAGCTTTGTTTGGTTAAATGTTTTTTATTTCTCGCATCACAGCTTTTGTTTACTTACTCAATAATTTGCTGAAAAAAATACTGATCTACACATTTCAAATCTAAATTTTCACAATGCAATGCTGGGTAACTCGGCTAGTAACTGATAAATTATAAAGTTTTATTTTAAAATATTTTGATATTCATTTAGAAGGACTTAGAGGTTATGCAAATGAAATTTGTAAATTGTAAGAGGAAAAACATATTATAAATCTTAACATTAAAATCACCTAGCATTCAGACTAGTCAGAGTCTCTGTCAGACTATGATTTAATAAATTCACAGATAAATATTTCATAAAAATACTTAATTAAAAAGTCTGATTGTTAAGTTTACTAAAAGTTTGCCAAATTATGTGAAGATACACTTACTGCATTAAAAAATTATGGTGGGCATAGTTTCATGGCTGTGTGGGGGTTAAAAAAACTGAGCCCATATAGGGTGAGTTATAAAAATTCTGTTAGCAGTAAAATATGATCAGCACAAACCAAGCAGTTTCTCTGACTAACAGTTTATGGAGCCAGAACCAATCAAAGACTAACATTGGGGAGAATTTGCTCTTTTGTTTGTTAAAAGCATGTCCATCAGCCACGTTAAGTTGATTAGCAAACAATCTTGAAAATCGGAAAGAGAAGAAAGAGGTTTCTCTGGTGGGTTTGACAGGTTTATTGACAGGCCTGCTAACTCTTATGATTTAGGCATAATTGTTCCAGTTGGTTTTTTTTTTTTTCATTTAGGCTGTACTAATTGTTGTGTTATTTTATGATTTTATGCAAAATTCCGGAAATAATTCACCGCTCTCTGCCTCAATCTTGAAATAGCCTATTAAAAAAGCATGTGAGTAGTAAGTGTCTATGGTGTGCTAATAATTTCTTGAGAGGAAGATGGCAGAAAAATGTGGTTCTGCTTCATCCTCAATAACTCCAACAAAGAAAAGTTTATAGTGAGCAGGAGTTTACACATGAGTATTCAAAAAAGTTCAATGATATTGTATCATCCTCGAAGGGTATGAATTATGTAAGATATACAATTTGTGTTTGTGATTTATAAATTCCTCATGGAGGTGAAAATGACAGGAAAAATATCTCAACATTACTAACCACCAGCAAAATGGTTTGAGAGCATCTGGAATGAATAAATTAGACTAATTTTTCGTAAAACCCAATACCAAATCAGAATCAGTGCTGATAAGGAATATGAAGATGGCACAAAAAAACTGTTTCTTCCAAGAATTTATAGATGATTTCCTAAAGAGAGCCAAGATATTAAATAAAGCATAATTAGTAGTGGCACCATTTCCATTTTTGGCTATTTTTTCCCTTGTCCCAATAAAAATTTAATGCTGGTAGATTTGTATCGATATCTCAGCAAATCAGGAAGATAGGAGATTCCCAATTTAGAATATTTCCTGGAATTAGACATAATTTGGTTGAAACTGTAGAAACCTATTTTTGTTTTTAAGTTCTGAAGTGGAGAAATTGGAAAATCACCTGACACAGAAGAATGAAGATTGAGCATTTCTTAAATATTTATTTTTGAAATTAAGAAGTTGAAACTTAAATATTAGAAAAATATAATTATAAACTACATTTTCATGCCAAGTTTATTGATAATGAAGTTATTTAATTATATTATGAATGTAACCCTGTAAAAGGTTACATATACAAAAGAGCCACACCTGGAAGTGAAAGGATAATGAAATTGATCCCTGACATAGGTAATCTAGGATTGTTGGGTTTTGCATTAAGACTTTGGATTTGAAAGTGTGGTGTAGACACAATCTTCTAGTCTCTTGTCTTATATAAACATGGTCTTCTCTTCTTTAACTTCAACAACCATTACAGTTTCAGAATGATGCTGTGACTTAAAAGTGTTGTATGGGCAAGTAATATAACCTAATATTGTGTACGACATGATCTTTCTCACCTTCAACAGACATCAGCATCTGAAAGAAATTGGTTAGCACAAATTTTGTTTTTATAATAAAGAAAGCCTTTTTTTTTCCCCATTTGTACCTAAGTCCATTGATCACCCCTATTCTATTTATTTTATTGCAAGTAAGTCTTTCCAGACCACTCGTATTGCAGACTTAACTCTTGGGTCCAGTTTTTATTTGAGAATACCATAGACGTATTTCATGGAATAGTATGTAACATGAACCTTATTTTTGTTAGTTTTGTGTCTGCTTTATCTGCAGAGAAAATATTACATTCAATCTTGTGCAGAGTAGTATATAATATGGTCTTACTATTGTTATATGGAACTTGATTGTGCTAGCTTTATTTGCAAAGAAGTATTACACTAACAACTGTGTAGAGTAGTGAGGATAAAGACCTTACTGTTGTAATAAGCAGTGTATTGCATAACTGTTTCATTCCAAAAGATCATGGAGTGTTTGGTGAAAATTAGTTGTTTTGTGTGTTACAGGCTTACATGGATGGAGGGTTCAGTGACAACCTGCCTATTTTGGATGAGAACACCATTACTGTGTCTCCTTTTAGTGGGGAGAGTGATATCTGTCCTCAGGACAGCAGCTTCAGCATAATGCAGATAAGCCTAGCAAACACAAAGATTGCTGTAAGTACTATGTTCCTTATTTAATTCTAAAAAACTGATCCATTTCCAAACAATGCATTGTTTTGTTAGCTAACTTTTTATTTCCTTGACATAATAAATATGCAGGTTGAAATAAAGTTAGGTGAATTGATATATATTTCATAATTTGGTAATAGGAATGAAAAAAACATGGTGGTCTTTGCTAAAATGTAATTTTTACAATTCATAGCCAGAATCTATAGATGCTTAAGTTGTCGTATTTTTAACTTTTAGACATTGTCACTTTCTGATAATCATTGTTTCCAGTTAAATATTTACATGCATTTGTTTTTCTCTTCTAAGTCTTGCTTATTTCTATAGGCATGGTTAGAGATTCTTGTAATAATTTGTCATTTTCTTCTCACTCTCTCTGAGTTTTGAGTCTTAAACTCAGCATTTAAAGTTCAACTTATCTCACCTAATTCTTTAGAACATGTTAATAAGAGTCACCTAATGGTGTGTGTGTTATAATATTTTCTTTAAATATATGCTCATAAGTAAATGGTGAAAAACTTAATTACATATCAAATTACACAAACCATATGCATATTTTGGCTTTTAAACAAGTTACTAGCTGATCCTCTAGGGAACTTATAGAAGCCCAGCCTTTAAAACCTATACTTTCTCCAAATAGCCAAATGTCAAAAGTATATTTTGACATGCTGAACCTTTATATTATAAAATGGAAGTGGTATGTGCTGCACAAAATTTAAATTCTGAGAGCAGGACATACAAATATTTTTTTAATTTTTCTTTACCTATTTATAGTTTGGTAGAGTTATATGTTTTTATTTTAATGTCATACTATTAAATTAGGTACATGTCATTTGAAGTATTTTAATGGTATTGTTCAACAATCTCTGGACATGACTTGATTGCCTTGTCACCCAACAAAAGGAAATAAAAATGTATTTTAGGTATGATGGCATGGAAAACAATCTGTCATAAGTAATTCCAAAAATCTTTAAGATGAAAGAGAGTTCAGGAAACAGTTCAGAGCAGTTACTCAGAGTTTTCCTATATTTATAATAAAATTGCTTTAAATAAGTAACAATACAATACATGACACTGAAATAAAAACATGTATCATACATCTGCCAAACTACAAATAGGTATACATCTTGCTGACTTGTTCGGTTATTAATAATATGAAATGTGACAGAACATCAATGAAAATAATCTGTAGTCCAAAATATAATTACCTCCTCTCACACGCATAGCTATTACTCGACTGTCTGGGTTTATTCCTTTGCCCATCTAAGCTTTGGTCTGATTTTTTCTCAGTTGCTTCAGTCTTTTATACCTCACTCAACTGCCCTTGGCAATATTTATCTTGTGACCCTCTCCACCTACATCAGTGTGCCCTCTATCCTGGTACTGTATATGTGCACCTCATTATTATTTTTGGCACGGAGGCCAATCAGGTCTCTCCTATCCTACACTGGTATCTAGTGTTGCACAACAATTGGGGGTCCTCCGAGGGGCTCTGAAGCTGTGTCTGAGGCCAGTCCTTAATATTCTGGAGAGAATTTAGATTCACTTTGGGATAAGTTGCCTGTGATTTGTTTTCTTCTGTTGGTTCTTTGAGAGTGTGATGTTTTGGGCCTTTTCCCTGTTGCTTTTGAGCCTGCACCTTACTTGATGGCTCAAAGGTCTAGAAGCAAAGTTTTAGTTTTCTCTCCAATCACAGTTATTGTAGTTCATGCAGGGAGGTTTATTTATCAGTTACATGAAGGGACAGTTATGCCTTATTTGACAAGGTTGTCGAAACTTTGTGATTTAGCCTACTAACACCAGGTGGAAACATATTCTTACTCTCAAATAATACATATGCTTCATGAATTTCCTGGTTCTATGGAAGAGTTTGTAGTTCACCTGTATACATTAACTCTCCCAAGACGGGGTTGGTCAATTTGACCGAGTCACATGACCTTTTGTACTTGTTTAAAGTTGATATAAGTTTAATATTTATAACTCTCTATATATTGGGTATATCTTCACAAAATTTAGCAGTCTTTCAGTTAATATTACATGTCTTTCACACACAAAAAGTCATATTCCTTAGTGAAGTATTTTTTGATAAAATAAAATAAAGTTTTAGTCCAT
>NW_013667713.1:154318-198279 GCF_000517525.1 Limulus polyphemus
AAATAATACACCAAAGAATATAGACTAATATCATTCAAAAAGTTGACAAATTCACTTACTTATAAAAAATTTTCTGTCTTTCTAACTATGCGACAATAGCCGTTACAAATTCATCCAAGCTAGTTGCTAAGTTTCCCACAGGAACGATGTTGCGACCCCGAGTGTAATTGATGGTTATCTGTTCAGATCACAACGTTATACAATATGCCATTTGATAGATGAAAACCTTGACTTTCTATTGTTTATAGGTAATATATAATGAAACGTAAGAGAAAACTATCAATGAATTGTGAAAGAGAGGATGTGGCAGGAGGGGTCTGATTTTCTATTTGATAGCTCTGTAACCAAAAAAAATTGAAGGCTATAAAAATTATGGTCTGTTTGAGCAATAATGATTTTATAAAGAGTGTTTTATATTTAATTTCAAGCATTTTTGATGGGTGATGGATAAAATAGGGATGATGACATGCTAAGACAAAAGTGTCACATGTGTCGCACTAGTGGAAATTCAGGATTTTTTCAAATATTGCCTTGTTGAATTAAGAACTTGAAACTTGTATACTGTTAAAATATGGATTATTAGCTAAGATTTTTTGCTGTTCTAATTGATATAACTTAAACAGAAAGTAGTTTAATAAAATTTTGAATGTAAAACACTAAAATCTTGTGTCATATGCAGTAAAGGATACCCGGAGCAATAGGGATAAGGGGTAAAAGAAAAAATAACTAAGAATGGGCTGATTTTTTAGAATTTTGTAATAATTTAGATAATATTTTTTATTCTAGTATTAATTTGCATAAATATTTGCTTATAGACATTATAAAATATCAATTAAAAGTTAATGATTTATCAAGCTTTGAAAAAGAGAAACTGCAAATTAAGACTTCATATTTGGTAATTAATTTTAAACATAAAGTATTTAATGACTTGCAGTAAAAAATATTTAAACATTTGATTTTACAACACTGTATACCACAATTCCTTTGAAAGATTTAATTTCTATTATGAATTCATTAATAGAACAGTTCTGTTATCCTTTCATAGTACTGAAAGAAAAACATTTATTTCAAAAAATATAAAAGATATATTAAGTTTCTGCATTTATAATAATTGGTGTTTTCAATAACCAGGTATTTAAACAAGTAATAGGAGTTCCAATGGGAGCTAACTATTCTACTTGTATTGCATATTTATTTCTTTATTTTTATGAGAATAGGTTTATTGAAAATTGTATAAACCTGGACAACTTTGCCTTAACTTACAGGTATATAGATGATTTAATTAGTATAAATAATCCTGAGATAAATAATTTTATTAATACTATTTATCTGGTAGAATTAGAAATGGAAAATACTTCAATTTCTAATGCAGAGGCACATTATTTAGATATAGAAATTAAAATAACTGATAATGATATCAATCTAAATGTTTTTGATAAAAGAAAAAAATTTTCTTTTCCAGTATATGGCTTACCCTCTTTTAATAGTAATATGCCATACTCTTCTGTCATAAGTATTATAACTTCGCAATTATTCAGATTTTGTGAAACCTGTCATAAATTACAATATTTCGCTATTAATGCAAAAATTAATATTCAATGGATTTAATAAAGAAACTCTGAATAAAATTATTAAAATATTTTGTGATAAATATAAGAACATATTAAATCAATATCAAGAAGGAAACATTAAGGAGATTTTGCTGTTAGCTTCCAATATGTATTTTTAGTTTTAATAAGGTTATTTAAACAACTTGGCACTACATTTATGAGAATGAACACCTTATTGCATATAAAGGCTTGTGCAGAGTCTGAAAATTGGTAGTTACAATGGACTTTATGGTGGTTGTGAGTTATACTAGTTAGTTTAGATATGTTGGTTGAGATTTTATACTAGTTTAATTTGTCTACTGTGCTACTAATAAGTGCTTTACTACTACAATGGGAGCTGGAATGCCAAACTCAGGAGGTAAGTTTACCTTACTTACCCCCAAGTAGTAATACCTTATTTAATTTTTCTTTCTTTCTTTTATTTATTTATTTTACTTTGGAGAGCACTCACCTTCTTACAACTGTCTGCATGTGAAGGGTGATATAGATGTGGGATGTTGTGGGCTAGAGCATCTACATCTTTCTCTCCTAATTTCTACTTTTGATTATTATTTTTTTTAATTTCTTCATGTGAGACTAGCGAATGGAGGTTAAGACTGATAGACGATGTATCCCCACCACAGTATCGGTCCTACTTCTGCAGTCACGTCCAAAACCCAGGGCACATTTTATATCCAACATTATAGCCTATGCTCTGGGGATTCTCTTGATAATGTAACATCTTTATTTGACTTTTGTTTGGGCTTGTTTTGTTCATTTGGATGCTATTTATCATAGGTTTGGATTTGCTGTTTTTAATGCAGCCCTTCCTTCTGATTTTGTATTGCTGGACTGTTTGAGTATTGATTTTATATATATATTGAGGTCCAACTGCCCTAGCCACCAACATAGGATATAGGGACTATGGCCCTATAATTAGAGTGTTTGAATGCGGCTTTAAAGAAAAAAAGACCTGTTTTAGTGAATCGAAGAGGAGTGGTGTTTCATCAGGACAATGCACGACCCCACACTGCAAAAATCACGTTCCAGAAGATTGAAGAACCTTATTCTCCCAACCTTGCTCCTTCAGACTACCATTTGTTCCGTAGTTTACAGAATCATTTGGATGGATTAACTCACACAAGCCATGAGGAGGTCGAAACTGACATTTCAGAGTTCTTCTCTTCGAAACCGAAAGAGGTTTTTAGTAGTGGGATTAAAAAGCTTGTAAGTAGATGGAAAGAAGTCATAGATAATCATGGAAACTACATTGATGATTAAATTTCAATAAAATGTAAGATTTGATCACTCGTTTTCTTTATTTAAAATCCGGACAGAACTTGTGGGATGACCTGATATAAATGTGAGAAGAGGTAAATATGTTTTGGAAGTTATCATTTTCGAAAATTGAAAATTTACTTCCAATAATACTTACCTACTCACACACACAGTATTAGTGGTTATAAACCTTCTTTCTTTGCCTCTTTTGGCTGACCGATTTTGGAAAGACTTCTGAACCTTTTATTGCACACATTTCATCTTGTAACTACTCTTGGTGGCACTGGAATGTCAACATTAGCCTTTTCAGTACATTAAAAAACATTGTGGTTTTGTGGGAACTCTTTATTAAACATGAAACAAAATGTGATTTACTTACATCAGTATTAGAGTGGACAAATGACATTCATGTGTAAAGAGGCAAATATAGTTAATTAAAAGCCTACACACCACTGTAACCAATTTATCAGCAAGAGGCATATGTAATTGGTAGCTAATAACAAAGAATTACAGCTGTTACTCTTGGACCTGAAATACTTCAATTACTTTCTTTATATACATTTACTTCAAGAAAACAAGTCAACAATTTACACATTGTGTGGGGCAAAACTCAATGATATTCATTGTCATATGACAGACTGTTGATTTATAGCATTGGAGTTTGACTTATTGCGATGGCTTAGGCCTTGGTATAGAATATTATTCATAATGTAATTAGTGATTTGTATCATAATGGATGATTGTTTGTTAACAGAAGTCAAAATGCAAAAGAAATCACACTATATTGGTTCATCACAATAAGCTATCTTAAATCTCAAGCATAGAAGAGGTTTTTTTTATTCCTGACTGTCAAGCTTTTGAGATGGTGTTTCTTTTAGGGAAATTTATCAGAGGGTGTTTCCCGTGTTCTCTCTTTTTTTTCCTTTCTTTATATATTATTATTATCCTTTGCCACTCTACTGTTACTCCTCACTTTTTCATTCTTTTACTCTTCCTCTATGAAACTTCTGTAACTGGTATTCTGTGTCCTTGATCTTTTTGTGTTTGTAATATCTCTGAGTATCATACTAAAGGTTGCCATATCTCATGCTTGAAAAAATTCTCAAAAATATTAAAACACATATATATGACAAAAAATTTTTTTATTATTACTTGCAAACATTTCAGGCAGAAGCCCTTCATCAGACAGTGTAAATCGTGTTCCATACTGGTTTATACTGCCTGATGAAGGGCTTCTGCCCAAAACTTTGAAAGTAATAATAAAAAAATGTTTTTTGTTATATATGTGTGTTTTTACATTTTTGAACATTTGTTTCATTATTTTTCCACATCTTGTGGTCTTTTCTACTGTGTTTATAACTCATGCTTGCATTAACATCTTATGTAATACAGTATTTTTTTGTCTATCTTCATTGATGGGGGCTCACCTGGCACATGTCTCATGTCAGTTTGCAAATATGAAAAATATACTTCTTGTTTCAGCTCATATGGTAGCTCTGTATATAACTTCTATGAACTGTACATATTTGATTGAAGCATGTATTACTATTTAATGTTGTTGTTTTTTTTCCACTAAAAGTTCTAAGGAGCTGAATGTTATTTCTGTTTTCTAGATCACTCCCAGTAACTTGTATCGATTTACAAGGATTCTCTTTCCTCCTCATCCAGAAATATTAAGTAAGATGTGCCAACAAGGATTTGATGATGCATTGAAGTTTCTACAAAGACATAGTAAGTGTATTATTTCATTCTATACAGAAAATATGCTAAATACCAGGCAAAGTATGTTTAAACTTCATATTCAAAGTTCCAATTTCACTTTTTATTTTCTTCTGTGGCAGAATTCAAGTCATCTTTATTTTCAATTGGTCACCCGTGATGAAGGTGAAAATAACAAATAGTTAGTTATCAGATTCTCAACATAAGTCAGTCAAATTGCTCCAATATTCTCCTTACTCAACATACATAATACAGGCAAAAGCCAATCAGCACACTCAATCTGATATCTCCACCAAGAGTATTTCATTACCAATTACATACATCAATTATTATTGAAAGCTTCTGTCCAAAAAAAAAAATTAAAAAATAGGATTTATATTTATGAATGGATTATAGAAGAGGAAAATGTTGTTACGTGGAATTCTGTATTTTTTATTGTTGTTTGTCGTGGGAGATAGTCATTAATTACACAAGGTATGTACCATAAAGCAGTATCATTTAAAATTTTCTTTACTCATTAATTTACAAGATAATTGCATTTTAAGCCCGCAGTTAAATCAAACTTGTATATTGGTGCCTTTAATGTTATTCGCTATTCTTTATCTGCTCAATATCTTTAGCAATTGGTTAGGCATAAGATCTTGAGAGAAAATTGAGTGAAATTCTGTCCAGAAACAAAAGACTGATGAAAATTTATAGAATGTAAAGCCATAAGGTTTCCTAGAGTTTTGAATCAGAATGACCTCTAAACACTGTGTATATGCATGAGTACAAACTTCCTGCTAAGACTACAAATCATGACTGGCATTCAAAATTTAAGTTAAAAAATAAAAACAGTGGATGTAGAAAAAAATTTTCTTAGATTCTGAAACAAAAAGTTTTGAAATTGAAATTATTTAATACATCATATTTCATGTATATCCATACACACACACATGTAATGGAAATAATTAATCCCAAAATAAACAACATGTACTTTATCAAACAGTGAGTTAACCTTGTGAATATATTTCATACAGAAATATGAAATCTCCTTATTTTCAAAAACTTCTACTTGACACCTGTAGGGAGAAGTGACTTCTCTATTTTGAGAGTTTGGCTTGATCCATGATATACAATATATTCTGTATGGGTATGTTAACAGTGATCAAAAGAAGCAATTTTATCACTGAAAGTTAAATTAGGTTAAAGTCTCTTTGCCTATGTGGGATTCCAGCTAAATGTGAGCGAAGGTAATGTACTGTATCAGATGTTATTATTTTCCTATTCTGAAAATATATTTCCAGTAGGTACTTACCTCCTCTCACACTTCTCACCCTTTCTCTTCACTTAAATCGGTTCTTCCATTCTGCCTAATCTCGAAGTTATAGTTTGGTAGAATCAATTAGAGGGAGTCACATGGGTGGGGAGGGTGTGTCAAGCTCCTATTGTTGGAAGGTTGTCACATGATCTTGAACAATTTCCAAAATTCTTTCTCCTTCATGGTTTGACTCTGGCATTTCCCAGTCTATATACATGAACTCAAAATTGCCCATAATTAATTATGACCTCATTAACAGCTAAAATCTTAATCTCACTAATTTTATCAGTATCATCTGGTGGTCTGTAATAAATTCCCACTAAAAGCCCTTCCCCTTTATATGTGCTAATAGAAATCCAAATGGATTAAATCTCCTTGCTATTATCATTGATATCCTCAACAGGATGTAATTCACATTTTACGTATAAAGCCACTCCTTCCCTCTCTTTAGTACTCTATCCTTATTAAATAACCTAAAACCCTGTATGTCAAAGAAATTTCTCTCATCAAAATCATCCACATTTATCCATGTTTCAGTTAGTCCCATTATATCAAAATTCTCCATTCCTACCAGTATCATAAGGTCATCTATTTAATTTCTTATATTTCTAGCATTACAATAGTAACAAGTAAGTCTATCTGTATAACTACTTCTATACTTATTTCCTATGTTCAACTTTTCTCTACATCTTTTTTTTGCCCTTCGTTTACCCTGGCCCACTTCACTGTTTAGTCCTAGTTTAAATCTTCCCTTATGGATGAGTTAATAGCCCTTCCAAAAAGCCAGATCCTTCCCTATTTAAATGTAAATCATTCATTCCAAAAAAGTTATCTTCACCCATTGAACTGATCCCACAAGTCCAACCAGCCTATCTGATCATCCATACATATTAACCTAAGCCTAGCATTTAGCCCTAGTGACCTACTCATAATTTCATCCCCATACTTAATTCTTGGCAATATCCCTGACACAATTAAGTTATGGCCTTTTTCTCTAAATGCCCTTATCAACCCCTTGTCTTTTAATTAGCTCCTCTGACCTACGTTGCCCTACATCATTATCTCCTACATGCCTTGTTTCACAACTTTTTTTAGGATACCTATTTGAAGGTTTTAAATTCCCAGTTTATTTATTTATCTTTTGTGCTCAACTATGAGCAAAGGATTACTTGATATGGTAGCTATCTTTATACATTGTAATGATAATAAACATAGCTTGTAGCTAGTTGATAAGGTTCACGATGAGTTACTGTAGCTATTGACTATTTCATCATATTAGTTCAAGATGTATAATGTTAAGCTGTAGCTGGACATTGTTATGGAGATTTGTTTGATAATATAGGGAGCATTTATAGTTTTTTTGTAAATAAATCCTCTGTATATATATATTGCATAGCAATGGGTAAATATGTGCCTAGACTAAAACACAACCCCCACTAAGTGCATATAAAATTTTGCCAGTAGAAAAACAGCCTTTTCAAATAAAATTTAATGCCTAAAATACTGCTTTAAATAAACCTTCATGTCCTTTAAGGTAATTATTCTATGAATGTGTGTGGTAAAATTTAATATTTTCTGTATTGAATTTTTTTTTACCTCTTCACTTCATACATAATATAGAGGTTGGCTTCCTAAAGACACCAATTGTATAGTGTACAAAGTACTGAGTATGCTACATGTTATAGTCATCTAATCCAAGTCTTCAAACACCTTCAAGAAACCGTGATGTTAGATAATATTTACTGGACAAATTTCCATTTCTTTCATAAGGTAAAGAATGAAAGGAAAAATATTTTATAACCTGTCTTTTATACGAACAACAGAGATGACACTTTTTCATTTATATAATCAAAAGAAGTCAATCACTTTGTCATTTTTTGTTAACAATAAATGTAAATCACATTTTTCATTTATATAAACAAGAGAAATAAATCACTTTAGCAATTCCTGTAGTCAACAAAGTAAATCAATGCATATTCCACAAATTTTCAAAAAAGGGAAAGTAAATTTCTTTATCTACACACAAAAGTGACTTCATATGACTTTTGTAACTTTTAAAAAATCATTTGCAATTTCTGTCAACAAGAGTAAATCATTTTCTTATTACTCATACAATTGCAGTGAATTACAAAAGAAAAATCACTTATAAATTCTGTATAAATAATAAATGTAAATAATGTTACACTAATACTTTCTTATAATCAACAAAAGATAACTTGTATATAATATCCACATTTGCTATAAACATTTAACATAATGTTTTTTATAAATAATGAAAAAGTAAGTTTTCTGTGGACACCAAATATGAATCTTATGACTACAGATGACAAAATAAGAATTACTTGTATTTGTAGAAACTATCAGTAATGCTTGTGATGATGGTAGCAATAAATTCTCATTTTTGTTTGTTCTAGATCTGATATCTTGTATGAGATGTCTAGAGGTACAGTCTAGTTTTACTGTGGCAGAAGCAGACTCCTCTACGGAGAATGATAGTATAGAAAATGAACCAGAACATGCATACGATGGTTGTATAGACTGCCGCTACCGTAAACAGATGGCACTAGTGGACAGTGTACCCGAGTCTGTGGTGAAAGGTAGATAGTGAAAACAGACAATTTATTTAGAACTTTCTTTTAATGAATTTCAGCTAAATTTATAATGAAAATAAACAACATATACAAAAAAGTTTGGTAAAGCAAGAAGTACTGTAAAATATGTGACAGTCACTGTGGTTTGTTCTTTATTTTCATGTGAATTGGAATATAGTAACTGTGTAATACTATAATTTTATTAGTATAATAAGTTATATATATATATATGGGAACTGGAAATCAATATGTAATACACTTGTAGAGTAGAGTAATCATTAATTAACCCTTTCTGGATCAGAGTGGATGGCACAAATATAACCTGTTTTTTTATATATATTTACTCTCACAATGGAAATATTTAACTGAATTGCATTAAAATTAACATAAACTTGTTAAGTATTATCTAGTTTCTGCTGTAAAACATTCATGCAATTTGATCTTGTAGTTCTGTAGTTTTTATATTGGGAAATTAAAAACTTTTGTTCTGAGACAATTTAAAAAACACATTGAAATACTGTCTTCCTTCTTAGGATATAATTTTATTTATTACTGATAAAAAAAAGTTATGTTTTTATATCCCTTGAATTCCAGTATTGATACTCATTAATGTATTTCTTTTGATACTTTGTTTTGGGATTATTGTGGCCCAGTGGTTAGTATGCCAGACTGTGGATCTGCTGGTTCATTGTTTGTGCTTCTTTACCATAAAAACAAAAACCATGCTCTTTACTTTTGGTCTGTGGGTGCTTTATAAGGGTGACAGTCAAATCCCACTATTCTGCACTGAACCAAATCATACAGTTATATCTTGTGCATATTAGGCATGAATCATTTTTTCTTTAGCATTGAGTAGTTGTTTTTCTTCAGATTTGATGATTTAGCTATCGTGTACTTCCCTGACAACATGTAGAACAACAGTTATTCTTGGAGGATTCTTTGAAGGATGGCAATTAGTTTTGGAAGGCTTTACTAAAGCTTGACCATTTTCACAGCTCTTCTGAAGAAGGCATCAGTTTCCAGGATTTTGGCTTTGATCACTTTATCCAGGTTGACATGGCTTCTTTAGGGGTAGACCAGGGACAGCAGAGTTGATTTATCTGCATTTTTAAGTTTAATCATAGTCTTAGTCATGAGGGTCTAATTAAGTCGTTGTCTTAGTCTATTTCACAACAACAAGGAATAATAAAATACAAATACTGTCATATAATTGTAATTATGGAATTATAATGTAGGATTATTTATGACAATACTAAACATTTTCTCCAAAGCCTCGTGTCAGTTACCTAGCTAGCTATACTGAAAAATAAGTAACTTGATCAGTTACTAGTCTATCTTATTAAAAAATTTTAATTTGATTTACCTGAAGATTCAGAGAACTATAAATATTAAGAAACATTAGAAATGAAAACCTGAACAAAAAAAAAGAGCACTGAAGCTAATCAAGGGAAGGAAATTGAATTCTTTAGAGAAAGTGTTCCTGTTTTTATACAAGCATAGGAAATCACACCCATTAAAATTCTTGTCAAATAAATTAAAACTACTGGAAAGTAAATTTTGTTTAGACCATGCTAGTAAGGAAAAGAACAATGGAGCCCAAAACTTTTTCACTACTTGTTTGAAAGAGTTTCTCGGTCCGGTATTCTGTATATCAGTGAATAGCACATTTAGAAAATAAGAACCTTGAATCTTCTCTGCAATGTTTGTGATATTGCCTCTTGATTGTGTTTCCATCTTCATGATAGTATCTAAACAGAAGTTTAAGAAAAAACTGTAGAATGTTGCTGAATGGTGAAGGTATTTTTGGTGAAGTAACTGGCAAGTTCTTGTTATATTGGTGGCTTTGTGTTTTACAGTACCAACAAAACTTGTTTCAATCAAATGCATCTGTCTGTGGTTATGTTGAACTGATGTGAATGTAACAGTTACAAAGTTTGCAATTTATCCAGTGTGCAGTTTTCTACCAGTTTTGTGGTAGAATCTACTATTTTGAACTAGGTAGAGTGAATTGACTTGCTAGAAGTTAGCTGACTTGTTAATGTTCAATAGTTACTAACAATTCCCAATCTTATCATGTTGGAGCTCACAGAACATTAAGTTAATGAGGAAGGGTTATTTTGTGATGATGAAGCAGTCATGATAAGATAGTCTTTACCAACTGGAAAAGAAACTCCCAAATTGCTTACTTGGTTTCCATTTTCATTAGCACTTCATGGCTGTGATATGTTAGTATAAGCTTATTGGTAGATTTAGGCCTGTTAACTCTCAAGCCTCTGTTAGCTTTCATTATTTTCTTCATTTGATTTCTGGTTGCTCATTATGTTAGTACTTTCAACTAAAAGTCTTAGATCTCTGTCTTGTTTCTTCCAAACACAGCATGTATTATTACTGCATTATTTTTGAAAATCACTGACTACACCTCTTGTGTCTAGAATTATGGAATTCAGCTTGGTAGAAAATTCATGGATTTAGAATGTTTCATCTGTTTGCTGCTGAATGCCTAAATGCTAGAGTCATCTATAAACAATACTTAAGTTTTTGCCTTTACGAGTTAGCAGTATTGTGCACTATATATTTTGTAGGTGCTAACTCTTTACATGACTCGATGCTGACTAACTTTATGTTTTGCATACTTAAAGAACATAATCACCAACATGTACACAATTAACATATGAAGAGTGAGACAGTGTTATAGATTTGTATACAAATATACTGAATGTGATATTCAACATGTAGTATGTTAACTGTATCTTGAGTATGAGACTCAATGCATGTGTTAAAATGTATCATTCAACATTTTTAATAGTTTAGTTTATTTATTATACTGCAAGTTAAGTTTTCAAGCAGAAAGGTTGAAAACTATAGTAAATATATAACAATGTGAAATTTGAATAGAACTACAAGAAGAATGAGTCAATATGTGCTTATTCTATAATTTTCAAAACCTTTATTTTTTAAGCTTGATAATATTATGTTTTAAACCACAGGTAATGTTGTGTTATATCGGAAAACACTGATGCAAATACCTGTATGAAAAAAAAAAAAAATGCTTTTTATAAGTTTATTTTATAACTTTTCTGACAGCCATAGAGAATGCTAGTGACCAAGTTAACAAAGGTGTGATCAACTGGTTATTTCGTCACCGGCCAGTCAAACTGTTGTCACTTCTGTCTCTTCCTTATGTGCTACCTGTTGACATTGTAATTGTTATATTTTGCAAGTAGGTACCATACTATGAAAATATCAAATATCTTTGTGCAGAACACCAGTTGTCAAAAATAAAAGGCTTTTACTTGTATTTCTTAAGAGTATAATAATATACCATGTTGTTTTTGGGCTTAGGATTCTTCTACAGTAGGTGTCTGTAACTTGTTGCCAATAAATTTGACGATTAATAAACAGCATGCACTTCACTTATTTTCAAAATAATACACACACACACACACACATATGTTTAACCAGTTAAACGCATGTACAAATTCTTCACACTATAGAGATTATAGGCATATCATAAGCACTATATGTATAGTTTTCTTCTTGTCAAAGTCCACTTAGGCCTATTCAATAACTTTAGAACTTCAGTTGACACGCCGAACCATCTTCTCTCTTACTATTGCACTGGTATTTTGTGTGATTCACTTACAATTGTGGCATGAGTAACTGTAATAGTTTGTTTTTTTTATAAATATTTTCTGTTCCTTTAGTCAAAGTGCACCCAGGCTGATTCAGTTAATTTAGAACCACGCTTTATAGTTTGTTTTTTTTTTTTTCTAAATATTTTCTGTTCCTTTTGTCAAAGTGCACTCAGGCTGATTCGGTTAATTTAGAACCACACTTTATAGTTTGGTTTTTTTTTTAGATGGAATAAATTCTTCTTCTTTTCTACTGTTAGTCTTACACTAACATATTAAACGTTAGGCCTAACACTTCTAAGGTAGTTAATTTCATGCAGAACTTTCTTTGCCTGTAACTTTACTCTTTTGCTATTATCTGTCTGTTATTTCCACTCATCTCACACTATTTATATCTTTATCACTTAATCATCTGTCCACATCATATTCTCGATGCCAGTGTATTGCACTTGGCATTCAATAGTGTAAACATCAATGAATTAGTAACAAAACTTCCTAAATTCATCTGCTTTTTACTCTTATTATAACAAAAACTAAACAATAATAAAATATCCACTCACAAAAAGAAATAATATTTAAACTAAACAGTTGTTTATATCATGACACAATATGTACATATATTAAAATTAATAGAAGTTCAAACATTTGAAGTTGTGTAAACTAAACAAAAGTTTTAAAACAGTGATATTATATAGAGTATTGTATTCTTATGAAACCTACTTTTTTTTTTCCATAGTCTGAAATTTGAACTTATATAGCTGTGACAGCTTAAAAGATAACTATAATAAGATACCTATCATAGAACAATGCGATTCCTGGCAAAGTGTCTTTCTTGAATATACTTGTCAACTGTCATTTAACATCATGATTCATGCCAAACAATTTTTCGTGAATGCCTTTTTCACCTGTCATTTAACAGTATTTTTCATATGAGTGTTTGTCACATTTCATAAAACAATATTCCTATAGAATAAGCTACTTTCCAGATACACAATAGTGAATTTTAATTACGAGAATATAAGTTATATAGAATAATTAGCTTCCATTTTGTGCATGTAAATGTTAAAACAATTTTGTTCAGTTTAATAAAATTTGTCTAATTTCATTTGCTAGGCTATGGCAGTTAATGCCCACTTTGCAGAAGGAGCTACAAAAGAACTTGACAAAAGTATTGAACACTTTGAATTTAGTCATTAATAGGCTGAACAGCAAGAGACATATGTACAGTGCAAAGTGAGTATGCTATTACTGAGACTTTACAATTTTTAACTTTGTTATTATGACCATCACTAACAATTTATAAACATTTATGGTATACTATTACCATAGTTTTATGACTGTAGTTTGTCACTCTGATACTGTATAGGGTCTGTACACTGTAGGTTTTGTCCTGCTTGTGTTATACTATTATTACCATAGTTGTATGATTGTAGGTTTTGTCACTATGATATTGTATATGGTCTGTACACTGTAGGTTTTTATGTCCTGCTTATGTGTTATACTATTATTAACATATTTGTATGATTGTAGTTTTTGTCACTATGATACTGTATATGGTCTGTACACTGTAGGTTTTTATGTCCTGCTTGTGTTATACTATTATTAACATAATTGTATGAATTGTAGTTTTTGTCACTATGATACTGTATAGGGTCTGTACACTGTAGGTTTTGTCCTGCTTGTGTTATACTATTATTACCATAGTTGTATGATTGTAGTTTTTGTCACTATGATACTGTATATGGTCTGTACACTGTAGGTTTTTATGTCCTGCTTGTGTTATACTAATATTACCATAGTTGTATGATTGTAGTTTTTGTCATTATGATACCGTATATGGTCTGTACACTGTAGGTTTTTATGTCGTGCTTATGTGTTATACAATTACCATAGATGTATGATTGTAGTTTGTCTCTATGGTAATGTAAAGGGTCTGTAAACTCTAGGTTTTTTATGTCACACTGATGTGTTATACTGTTACAATAGTTGTACGATTGTAGTTTTTGTCTCTGTGGCACTGTATAGGGTCTGTATAATGTAAGCTTTAATGTTGTGCTTATGTGTTATACTGTTACAATAGTTGCATGATTGTAGTTTGTCACTGATACTGTATAGGGTCTGTACACTAAGTTTTATGTCACTTACATGTACATATAATTTAAGGACAAAAAAGGACTTTTATTTAGGTCATGCCATCCCTTAAACTAAACTTTTAAATGAAAATAAAATTCAAAGCCAGCTTTTATCATTCATATATTTATTAAGTTTTCCCTTAAACTCCCATAAATTAACTGCATCCACCACATCTGAAAGCAACCTATTCCAAAGACCAACCACTCTGTTAGAAAAATAAAGCAGTCTTAGTTTAAAATGACTTTTACCCAGCCAAAATTTATATTTGTGTCCCCTAGTTCTACTATTCTCATTCTTAAATTTGAAAAAGATGATTCATGAGTACTGTCAATTCCCATAACAGTCTTAATCCTCAGTTAAATTCCTCTCTAACTCTACTTTTTTAAAAAGAAAACAGCTTCAAAGATCTTAATATGTCCTCATATAACAACCTTTCCATCCTAGGTATCATCTTAATAGCCCTCCTCTGAACCCTTTCCAATATATCAATCTTATATCTAGCTCAAGGCACCCAAAACTATATACAATACTCCAAATGTGGCCTAACCATTGAAATTATAACTTCTTTAGAGTTATATTTAATATTTCTTTGGAAACATTAAAATTCTATTTGCCCTGCCACGAGCAACATCACATTTCTTGGATGGCTTAAGAGGCTGATCAACCAGAACCCCAAAACATTTAACATCCATAACACTGTTAAGGTTATTCTCATCAGACTTATACTTATAATTCAAATTATAATACCCCACCTGCATTATCTTGCATTTATTTTTATTAAACTCCATCTGCCATTGAATTACCCAACTCACAAAATCAGCAACATTTTTCTCACATCCAGCAACACCCAGAACTTTAATATCATCAATAAATTTCAATAATTTGTTGATCATTCTTTCATTGATATAAATCAAAAAGAGCCAAGATCCTGACATTAGTCCAGTTTGAGTAAGTTGCATTTATAAAAACCCTCAGCTTTCTTCCATACAGCCAGTTTTCTATCCAATGAGCCAAGCTATCCTCCACACCTACAGAGATAACTTTTTAACAAGCTTTTTAATTGGCACCTCGCAAATGCTTTCTGAAAATCCAAACAAACACCCTTACTTTCAGTTAGTTAAGCAGTAACCTCTTCAAAGAACCCCAAAAGATTAGCAAGGTAAGATTTTTCCCCTAGTGAAATCATACAGACTATCCAAAAAAATTCTAAACTTTGTTAAATGACTTTGCAAAGCATCTTTTAACAGACTTTGAAAACTTTTCCCCAAGACTTATATTATTACTGGGACAATTTTCATCCCCTCCCTTGAAAGGAGGAGTGACATTAGCCAACTTCCAATCTTCTGACAACTGCTCATTGTTCAAGGACTGTTAATAGAATAGTAGCAAGTAGTTCACATATACAATTCTCAAACTCCTTAAAAACCCCTTGGGGAAAATATTACCTGGGCTGAAGAGAAAAACTTCTGGGCATCCCTGGGTTGTTTCTTTTAAATTTAATATCCATTAGATTTTAGGAATATTTAAACCAAAATTACCATCACAATAACTGCCGTTGTTGCATTATCTGGCCAAGAAACTTTATCATTCTTTAAAGTTTTCTGAATTTTCTTTAAAAAGTTCAGAATTAATGTGATCATCTTTTTCAATCTTGTTTCTATCTACCAATTGTTCTGGACAAAGAATTTTGCTTTTAAATCTTCATTAGTGAAAACTGAAATAGAAAGTACAATTTGATAACCAAGCTGTCTGATACACATCAGATATGAGCATTCCTGTATCATTCCCTCAAGAGCTCTACTCCCATCCTAATATTTTGCTTACTCTTAATGTATTTGAAGAAATCCATTACTATTAATTTTTACATTTGCAGCCAACCTTTTATCATATAGATTTTTCAATTTCCAATTTTACCAACTCTTTTAACCTTATATAATTCTCTAAATCTCCCACCACTGCAGTCAATTTAAACTTAAGTTATAATTCTTTTCATTGATTTTATCTTTTACTTTTTTATTCCAGCCACCTTTTTTCCTTTAAGTAAACATGCTTTTCTTGAATAATTAAAAATTTGTTTTTAAAATTTGCCCGACTCATAACAGATAATTTGTCTCATTCTTTCAAAATTAATTTTTTTATTTGGAACCAAAATCTCATTATTCTTTATTACCACATCCATTAAAACACCAAACCTAATTACATAATGATCATTTGCTCTCAGAAGCTCCCCCATTCTCCACCCTATCAACCCTAAGAAGTTTACAGTAAATTTAAAATAGCATCATTCTTAGTAAGTTCCCTAACCAATTGATGAAGAAAACTATCCAGATAGTTTCTAAGAACCTTCCTCCCTCATCATTTCACTCTAACATTAACCAATCTATATGCCTGAAATTAAAATCCCACATCATTATGACGTCAAAGCTGAATTATTTATCTCACTGCAGAGTGTTGTTTTTTTTTATCAAATTCCAACTGAAAGCCTTCTCCTTTTATAACAACTAACAGGAACCCAAATAGATTCAACCTCATTGCTGTTAGCTTTAATAATAAAAAAATCAGGTGGAACCCCTTATTATGAGACTAGTTGTACAATTGTAGTTTTTGTTGCTATGATACTCTACAGGCTCCTTTTACTCTAGATTTTATGCGTATATTATTATGTTACTGTAGTTTTTATAGTGTACTGTTTGTGATTTTTTTTAATCTTGGTTTGATAGTGTAGAGCAGCATTTCTTATCCTTCTTGATGCCAGGGACTGGCTCACTGTCTCCCTGCTGGAGTCACTTTATCTTGCTTTACTAATAGGATTCAATACTACAGATATAGATTTCTCTATAATGCTAAAATTGCATGGTTTGTATAATCCTGAAGCAGGAGAACTTTGCACAAGCCTTGTATTGTCTTTCTAACCAGTACACTTGAAATCTCAGTTTTTGTTGTTGTTTTTTTGTCAGATTACTAGAATTTATTGTTGTCCTTTGTTGTGTTTTCTTAGGTTTTCTTGCCAGTTAGCTGTTACAGAATATGATTACAATAGGGATGAAGATACTTTAGCTTACCCTACTTGCCAACGGTCATTGAAATATGACGAAATCTTCTCAAGCAAGCTTGTAAGTGATCTAGAACTAGGTCGTGTCAAGAGAAAGTCATATGCTGGTCTACAAGGTGACCCCTCACCTATAAAGCATCAGAGACGACGATCCATTGAAACTGACATGTACATCCCAGAAAGAGTAATCAGCACTATGAACTTGGGTTTCACAGTCAATCTAGAAAGCACTATTGAGACTTCCAAGAATAAACAACAAGATGTTATGGATGTACTTAAGTCTTTTGGTAGAGACCACAGTGAGTTAAACGCCATTGATATTACAAACAAAGCTTTAAGCTGGGATCTAAGTAAATACCAAGGTAGTATTGATCCACAAAATGCTGATAACTTTGAGTGCATTCTTGAAACCACCTCAAAACATGAAGCTCTCATGGCTTTCTATTACATGGATGAGAAAATGCAAGTAAAAGTGACTGAGATTTTTAATATTTGTGACTCTACTGATAAACCAGTGAATGAATATGATTCAGTATGGAAGTAGTTTTAGGCATGAATAGTGTGAGAGTGACAGAAAGCTTAAAATAACATTCTTTGTCTCAGGAAGATAACAAATAGAAGGAAGTGATTATAAAAGGGGAAGTATGAAAGTACATGTCACTGCATGAAATGCAGGAGTTTGTACTGATTCCAAATTTAATATAAACAAATTAGTTATTCAGGGTAATTTATACATTTTATTTCCTAAAGATATTTGTGATTATGTACATTTATATATACTTTTTAATTGAGAACTTTGTAAAAATGTAGAAATCTACAGATTTTATTGTCATGCTAAGTTTTTTTTTATTTTGTAATTATATATATATATATATATATACACACGCACACATGAAAGGACATCTTATTTTTTAAGTACAGAAAGTTAGGTTACATTACTATTAATAATATATTTTTCTTCTGATGAATTAGTTTGACTTTCAGATGTATTAATTACACTTCCAAAGCTTTATCGTTTGATATATAACATAAAAGAATGTTGTCAAAAATGTTTTGTCGAAAACAAGATAGTTACAACATAACATGTTTTGGGACAACATGGGACCTGTTGGTCCACCTTAGCTGTTTCCATCCTTTAAACTAAATTTAAAAAATCAAAATCTTAAAGCCAGCCTTTATGATTCATATACATAAAGTTCTCTTAAACTCAATTAAATTTACCTCCTCTACAACATCCAAAGGCCAACCACCCTGTTAGAAAAATGAAACTGTCTTAGCTGAAGATGACTCCTACCTTACCAATATTATAGTTGTGTCCCTTTATCCTACTATTCTCACTGTAAAATATGAAAAAAGAACCATGCATCAACACTATCAATTCCCTTTACAATCTTAAACATCTCAATCTACCCCCCCCCCCTCTTCTCAACTCTCCTTTTATCAAGAGAAAACAATTTGAGATTTCAGCCTCTCCTCTTATGACAACTCCTCCATCCCAGGCACCATTCTAGTAACTCTTCTCTGAAATATTTCCAACAATTCAATGTTTTTCCTAAGGTAAGTAGCCCAAGATTGAACACAATATTCCAAATGTGGCCAAACCAGTGACCTATACAATGAAATTATAACCTCTTTAGACTTGTATTCAATATTTTTGTAGATACAACCTAAAATACTATTTGCTCTACTACTAGCGACAGCACACTGCTTGGATGGCTTTCGAAACTGATCGACTATTACACCAGGATCCCTTTCCTTCATAACACTGGTACGGTTATTCCCATTCAAATTATGATAACCCACATGCACTATCTTGAATTTATTATAATTAAAGCCAATCTGCCATTTATTTGCCCAACTCACTAAATGATCTAAATCCTTTCGTAAATCAGCAGCATCCTCTTCACAGCTAGCAACACCCAAGACCTTAATATCATCTGCAAATTTAAGTAATTTATTGACTATTCCTTCATCTATATCATTGATATAAGTAAAAAAGAGCAAAGGTCCTGAGACTGAGCCCCGAGGTACTTCACTTGTGACATTAATCCAGTTTGACTTAACTCCATATATAACAATCCTCTGCTTTCTTCCATCCAGCCAGTCTTCTATCCAATTTGCTAACTCATTCTCCACACCAGTTATTAAGCAAAATTTATAAAGAAATTTCAGTTAACATTTCATTTTGAAAACAATGTGCCTCCTCAGGTTGCATAGCAGAAAGGCTATGGGCTTATAAAGCAAATAGAACTTTGATATTTATGGTGTGCAGAACATGGATAGCTCATTGTGTAGGTTTTTACTTGACAGCAAACAATAAAAACAACATTTTTGTTATAATTTCTGCAACTCTGCTTTCAAATTCATTGTAAATTTGTTTATTAATTGTATTATGTTCCTAAAGACATTTGTTGTTACGGGGATGTGAACACAATTACTGTAAAATTAAAGTTTTTTTTGTAGCATTGTTGATTTCTGTGGCACTTTTTAGTCAGTGAAGTGTATCATATGATCAATATTGCATGCCTTTACTAAATTGTAACATGAATAAATTTAAAATCCCAACATTGTTGAAAAGTAAAATACAACATTCATGGGAGAATGTTTGCCAGGCTGGTATTTAATTTACTTGAATTACATGATTATTTTATTGGATTAGTTGTATTACCAACAGAACCATGGTTACATGTTCAGGTACATTGCACACACAACCATGGTCACATGTTATGTTTCACATTGTTTGATATGGTGTAGTTTGACAAAGGAAAGTGCCTTAGCCTGATTAGATTGTCAAATATATATTTAAATTTTTTGTTTGTGATATAAACCAACAATATATTCATGTGTAATAAAATACACTTGAAAAGAAACCTGGTGGTTGTAAGACATTTTTAGGTACAGTGGTTGACTTTACAAATAAGCTGAAATAATTTGATGACTAATATGTGATCTTTTATCTACTGCCATACAGAACACACATCCAAACCAATTTAATCATCTCTCCTTGATGACTGATGTAATAGGTTGTTGCTTAGTCCTCATACACACCTCATTTGTTATCTTATCCCTCCACGATATATATACAGAATTTCCCTTAACCGTCCGTGATGGGCAGCTTCCAACTCTCTAATTTACCATAGTCAACAGGCTCACTTTTGTCTGCAATTTGAATCCCTTATTTCTCCAAATGTTAAGGTTTCCAAATGTAAAACTTGCTTTATCTATTCGCATTCTAATCTCCATGTATTTTCCATCACTTGATACAATACTTTTAACGTAACTCCTGAATCTGTTCTATTTATTTACATCCAATCACAATTCTTGTTTTATCTGATTATATTCCAACTTTCATAATTAATGCTTTAATAATGAGACCAATCCTACTTGCTTCTGTTTGTGTTTGCTGTTGTTTCTGCAATGCCTGTCCAGGATGAATCCACTGTAGTAATATCATAAGCAATATAATTACTCACTAATTCACTCCTGTCACAACCGAGCTAGGTGAGGTTGCCTGTCTGAGTCAATTTTAATAGCAAACAACAATGGAGATAAGATGCAGCCTTGCCTAACACTTATGATAAGTCTAAACCACTCCCTTAGTCAAGACTCGGCCCTAACTGCACAAGCATTGTCTTTGTATAAACATTTTGTAACATTTAATCTAATTTGAGGTATACCATATCTCTTATAAATGCTCCACATAGATACTCTATACATGCTGCCAAAAGCTCTTTTAAACTCAATGTGATTAATTATCAATGGTCTCTGCCATACAAGAGATTTTTCACTTACCTATCTTAATGTAAAAATCCATTCACAGCAAGACTGTTCTTGTTGAAAACATGTCTGTTCTAGTTTCAGCATTAAATCCACAGCTTTTTTCTTTTGGGTCATTACTTTGCAGGGCACTGACAGTAGGCAGGTACCTTTTCAGTTTAAACACTGGCTTAAATCTCCCCTTTTTTTGGGGAGTGTAATGATGATTCCATTTCTCCAGCCAATGGGGTTCTTTTTCAATCTATACTCCATTACCGGAAATTGTCAAATGTTCAATAATTTCTTTTGCTCTTGCATTTATAATTGTGCATGGATTTTATAAACACCTGCTGCTTTTCCATTTTCTAACTCTTGGATAGCGTTTTTCACTTCTTTCATTATATCATTTTGCTTTATATCAAAGTCATGCATAGTTGTTGGCTCTGTACAATACAGAACTGCTTCAAAATGTTCTTTCCATTGCTTAGAGATTTCTTCATGTATTTTAATCATATTGCTTTTGAAGTCTGATTGATTCTGTTTATAATTTATCTTTACCAGACAAGTCTTTAATTTTTAAATAGTTTTTGAATCACCTTTCTTCACAGTTAACTGTTTTGCACAATAGCCATGTATTCCTATTATTTTCAAGTCTTTGCGTAACTTCATTATCCATATCTCTGTACTGCTATTTAAGTTTATCATCTTTTGTTTGCAATTTTATCTTGTTTAAATGTAACTTTATGTTCTCTTTCTTTCACCAATCCAAGGCATTCCATGTAGCATTTATAATCCACTGTTCCTCTTATGAATCCAATAACTTCAAGTATAGCAGCTTTACACTGTCCATGTATATTCTCTTGTACGTTCTGTAGTATACTATATCTGTTCTTTAGTACCAGTTAAAAAATTTGTCTTGTAGTCTTTCAGATTTATTGTGTTTAATCTCCTTTCTCTTCCTACTACAATAATTTTCTTCATTTGTAATATAGCTACTAAAAGAAAGTTATCAGAGTCAATATCTGCACATCTAAACATTTATATATTGAAATGAGGAAGCCCACCTTCTTGAAATGCAGATTTGGTTTGTCTAATTTATATTATACCATCAAAAAGAAAGAGCCAACTATATAAACTAACAATATGAACTTCTACAGACAATATCTTTTTAAAAAGAATGCAGGAATTTTGGTACCCAAAATGTTTGTTATAATAATGACCCATTTCCTATTAGGTGCCTATATGCAAGCCACATTTGTCTTTTGTATAAGCCTGAAATTTAATCTCCTTTACAGATTTAGTTTTCAGGTATTTTTCAACGTAATTATTTAACATCGAAAAATGTTATGGATAACCTATAGCTCAACCCTGCAAGGAAGGAGGTGGAACCTTCCACCACTAATAATATTCTATGAGATTACTCTGGTTATGAACCATTACTCTGCAGCATAACTTACAAGTGTACTGCAGGAAACGTTTGGATAATATGCTGGGGTAAGTGTACATCTTTTTTACAACCTTTTCAATGTTATACTACCCCCCCCCCACCAGTGGCACAGCAGCAAGTCTGAAGACTCATAAAAATAATAATAACCAGGATTCAATACCAGTGGTGAGCACATCACACAAAGTACATTGTGTAGCTTTATGTGCAACTGCAAACAACATTAACAATCCAGTGTTATATTTACTACTGCTATGATTACAATGATGATGATGGCTTTTCTATTGGTGTGAACTGTAGTAGATCATGATTTAGTGAACTATTTTCAGAAAGCTATAAAAAGTAAATTCTTTTTATCTGAATTCCATACTCTGAAAACGTCACCATGATGCCAAATTTGCACTGTTTTTTATTCTTACTATTCCACATGCTTATTGATTTATCTTTTAATATGTACATGAAAATATATGCAAAGTCTATTACTAGGTCCGTCATTCTAATGTCAAGTCATTGCCCAAGAGGCCTTTTGTTCAATGACAATTTTATGTTTCATCTGTTTCCCATTACCTCCGGCTAGAAAAGAAAAACGCCAGTGTGGCATGGCTGTTTCATCCACGTCTGTTACCAATCCCGCTAGTATTGCTCTTGTGATCCAGCCAAATTCAGAGATACAACCTGTTGCTTTCTAAGTTTCCATAACATCATTAATAACAGTGACCACACAAATCAGACTTTCAACAAAGAAGACCAAGAGAACGTCATTAATTCACTGTCCTATCAAGGTGTGTTGAAAAACAAACGCGGAGATAAAATTTATTTGCACATTCAATGGGATAATCATATTCCGAAACTAATGTAACAATATGTAGATCTGAGAAAATAAATAAGCATCTTCACCACCAGTAACCAAAACAAGAATAACAATCAGCCAATAGAACATCATTGTCGACCAACCCATGACATCCATTCCATTGCATCTGAAAAAAAAAGAAACCTGACAAGATGGGAACACCACTTTCATTTCCAGGTCACACAGTTGGCCAAAGCTTGAATGCTGATGTTATAAATGTAATGACAGATGCGGAAATGAATGGACCCAAACATTTACATCATCTAACTATAAGCCAGCTGGAAAACCAACTAAAATACCCCTATTGCTATAGGTAGGGGTCAGAGGGCATGGCATTACGTTTATATACTTACATTCAAATTTTTTATTGTTTTATGAATGTATGTCAATAAGATTGGTATCAAATTGTAGATTATAATTACAATTCTAGTATTAAACATGGGATAATTTCTCGATTTAAATATAAATATTAAAACAAAATTCCTAAATATCGATTTTTGTGTGTCACGTAGTATGTTGAATGAATCTTTGGTTCAAATTAGATGTCCAGATACAAAGTCTATAGTTTCTTACGAATTGGAAATTCAAATTACATATATTAACAACCCAAGCTAGAATATAAAAATAACCTCCTTTCTTTTCTATTTTCTGAGATATTATATTTAGTGAATCAAACAAGGTGGCCCCACCTACCTCGCTTTATTACGTGTTTATAACCAATCGAAAGCTCATAATTTAACCCACGTGGTTTTCTCAGCCTTTGCAAAGTGTTTACACGGGAAAACCCGCATTTTTCGTCGTAGGCTCAAAGTAGTGGGACGAAATGGTGATCGAAAAATGATCTATTTTACACTCCAATACAGCTTATTTAGTAAGCCTGATAAATTACAGTGGAATTCTGTAATATTGATACAGTTATTTATTGTTTTTGTTATTTAAAAATTCATATATAAAACCTAAAAAAAATTATTTTACATCCTCCACGTGTGAAATTCGAAAAGGCTTCTTAAATTACGACACGCCAAACTTCGTAAGTAGAAGAAATCATTCCAAAACATACTTTTCTTCTTCTGACACATATAGCTATTACTTAACACCATGCTGTTAACTTTGCCTTTAAGCATTGGTCTGATTTTTTTCTGACATGTTCCAGTCTTTTATATCTCACTCAACTGCCTTTGGCGATATTTGTCTCGTGATTTTGTCCTCCTACGTCAATGCGTCCTCTATCCTGGACTGTAAATAAGCACCTCATTCAGATAATTTTATCACTTTTCCTCGACAAAGCATTTAAACATGGGTTTCTCTACAAAAGTGCTGTAATAGTTAGTGCCCTTAATTAAGATTTTCACGTCGTCTAGTGATTTTCTGTATAGTTTATATTTAATAATTATAATTTTTAAAAATTGTGACACTCCGTTTTCAGGCATGAATTCACAGCTACCGTTTCAAACACGGAGGTTAATCAACTTTCCTTTATTCCACTTCTGTTATCTAGCATCTCTCCGGAGGTTCTGAGGTTGCTTTTGCCAATGATCCAGTACAGTAGCGAGCATTTGTCTCTTTTTCTGGTGCCTTCGTTATTGGCTCGGCTTCTCACGGGACCAATTTGGATCACCAACCTCCTGCTCCATTTCTTCAGTTTGTCAATCGGGTTCTCCTGTTGCCTTTGAGTCTATTCCTTCCTTTGGCTGAAAGGTCTGAGGGTGACCACTTAGTTTTTCCTCCTCCACCTCATACTGCTGTTCATGCTGGAAGATTTCCTGCTCAATTACGTGACGGGATAGATATGCCTTGTTTCCCCACGTTTGTGTGAGCAACATGCTTTGGCTTACCACCGCCAGGGTGACGTATATTTAGATTCACAAAAACTCTTTTGGATATGTATGGTTTCAGACTGGACTATGTGATCACTTTGAACAAATCACAATTTTCTCGGATTCGTTTGACCCTCACTATTGTTTTGAGATATTTATCTTCCCTCCAAATTTTGTTGGAAGCCTATCGATGTTCTCCACATCAACTTGAAGACGAATTGGGTCCTTTGCTGACTTCTACATTGGTAACATTGTCAGTTTCTGCTCTTCCTTTGGTTTCCTGGCTTACATGTTGTTGGGATTAATTGGGTAGAGATGCCTTGTTAGAGGGAGTTCGTCTACCTGCTGTAGCCTTCCGTGAGTTATGTGAGGATCATTTTCTTCGTACCTTGATGTTCACGGGCGTCCCAGTGGCACTGGAATCACGAATTGATGTCACCCGTTTGCACTTTTTCTTGTCATTGGCCTCAAGACTTTCTTTGTTTCCTGCTTAAAGTCATGGCGTAACTGCTCGTCATGTGTCCCGAGCCCCAGCTCCTTGATCTGTTGGTACTCGGAATAGGTTCTTTCCTTATCTTCGAGGCTCCTCTGCTCGTGCAGACCATCGCCAGTGGCGTCGATGACTACTCTATGTAGGTGGGGTCTGTGAGAGCGAGATTAACATTTTCTGGACACCCGATTTTCCTTCACCACTGATCCATGGGTACTTCAGGTTCTGGCATCTGGGTTGGTCATTCACTTCACTTCTCCACCTTCATTATCCTTCCAACCAGTGGTATTTCCACCTCCAACAGATCTGTGGAGTGTGGATCTTTGTTCCAAGGTTATTGGACAGTTATTGGTCAACTGGACAGTAGAGAGAGAGAGAGTCGATTCCGGAAATTTATTCCCGTTTACTTGTTGTGCCCAAGAAGACTGGAGATTGGCTGCCAATCATCGATCTTTCTCATTTCAACCAATTCTTAGGTCCTCCCAGGTTCACAATGGAATCCTTTCTCAACCTACGTTAGCATTTTAAATCAGGTCTATGGATGACCAAGTTTGTTGCCGATGCTTATCTTCACATTCCCATTGCGAAGTTGTCCCACCACTATCTACGTTTCATGCACAAGGGGCAGGATCTGCAGTTCAGTGCTCTACACTTTGGCCTAGCACCTGCACCATATGTCTTCTGCAGAGACATACAAGCTTTTTCTCGTCACTTTAATGCTTTGGGCCTGTGCACACAACATCATGTGGATGACTGGTTACTTCTAGCACCATCTCGTCAGTTGATTCTTCTTTCAGAAGCCATGAAGGCTGGCTTTCTCATCAGAGCTGAGAAATCCATTCTCTTGCTGACTCAATATATTGTCCATCTGGATGTCTTTTTCAACATGTTTTTAAACCTGGCTCAGCTTACTCCCACCCAACTGCAGGCTATGGATAAGACAATCAGGCTTTTACTTATGTCTCCTACTGGGTGGATGGTTCTCTCTTTTGGGGATGTGGGCCTCCCTCGAATCTGATTCCTTTGAGACAAGCAAATATGCAGTCCCTTCAGTGGTTGCTGCATGACCAATGGATCATGAACTGTGATCAACTGGATCATTCAGTCTCCTTAATCAGGAGCAACATCTTGCATCTTGAGTGGTGGTTGAATCGGGTGAACACTATCATTGGTGTTTCTATACCTTCTCTTCACAGATGCCTCACTTCAGAAATGGGTGCATATATCAACAGTCAGGAATTTTAGCACTTCTTGCTGTCCAATTAGCAATGGTGCAAGGTCTCGATCTATTGAAAGAGAAAATCGTCATGATTCATTCCAACAATTCCACAGTGGACTCTTACATTTCCTTTCAAGGAGGCACACGTTCTCGGGACCTTTGTTTTCGAACTTTGGATATTCTCTACTGGGCCCATTCCCATAATATCAGCCTCCTGGCTTGCCATGTTCCAGGGGTGTTCCAGATCACCTGTCTCAGCCCAACCGAATTATCTCGACTGAATGGATGTTCCATTAAGAGCTTTTCTGGGGGATTTGCTCTCAGTTCGGGACTCCAATGATCGACACATTCATCACTCCTTAGAACTCTCAACTACAGGCGATTTGGCCCCCAGTACGTCCTCCTTGGGCTTTGGCGATAGATGCATTCAGTCAAGATTTGATGGGATTGCACCTCTGCCTTCCCTCCAATTCATCCTGATTTCTGGCTATGATTTGATCCACTACTTTTCGAGTAGTGTTTGTAACCCCAGATTGGCTGGCCCAATACAGTTTCCTTTTCTACAGTATATTCAAGAGTTTTCACCTCTGCCACTTCCTCTTTGGTCTTTTCTGTGGAGGCAACCCTGATCTGACATTCCACACCCGGACATTTCCCAGCTCAAAGTTCATGTATGGAAGTTATGCACTCCTTTGCATGGCATCGCGATTTGATTTCTAAAGTTGTCTTGTATTTATCTCAATCTATCCATAGGCCCACAATGGCCATTTATCAATGGAAATGGCACAGTTATTGCCAATGCTATCTCATGAGGAAATTAAACCCACTTCACCCACATGTGCCCGCCATATCTCGTTTTTAGACCCGGCTTTTTTACAAGGGTCTACTTTCGTCTACTGTCACTTTACATAAAGCAGCTTTCTCAACTACTCTCCGATATTCTAAACATTGGAAAGTATTTAAATTCTCAGTGCTATCCAGCATTCTCAAATCGTTTAGTCCTTCGTCCCAAATGACCTTTTCCATTGCTTTCTGTATGGATACTGCCATCACTGGCCCCTCCACCTTTTCAATTTCAATGTGGGATTCTAGCTATAAGTGGCAGCAGAGGTAACATTTTCCTCAGACACTCTTCTGGCCTTCTTCCTCCCCCTAAGAGCTAGTGTTAGAGACTGAGATGGTGCCAGTCTCGAAAAAGTAATAAAATTATCTGAATGAGGCACTTATATATAGTACCAGGATAGATGGCACACTGACGTAGGTGGATGGTATCATAAGACAAATATTGCAAAGGGCAGTTGAATGGGGTATATAAGACTGGAGCAAGAAAATGTCATACAAATACTTAGATGGGCAAAGTTGAAACCATGGCAGTAGAGTAATAGCTGATGATAGGTACCTGATGATGACAAAACCTTGTCGAAACGTTGTACATTTGCTGTTATGTTAAACTTATATCAACGTTTTTCTTCATTACCCATTCAAGCCGTATCCAACCATTATTATGTGTATATATATGTATGTATATTCGGAACCAGTTAAATGCATGTACAAATTCTTCACTATAGAGATTAGTCATATCATAAGCTCTATATGTACAGTTTCCTATGCATATTCAATTACTTTACAACTTCAGTTGACAAGCCGAACTTGCCCCCCAGTGGCACAGTGATATGTATGCGGACTTAAAACCCTAGAATCCGGGTTTTGATACCCGTGGTGGGCAGAGCACAGATAGCCTATTATGTAGCTTTGTGCTTAGTTACAAACAAAACAAGCACTGGTATTTTCTATCTATCTATCGTGTGTGATGTTTCGAGATTTAACCTATTTAGAATAAACATTTGTTTTATGTAGTCATTCTACAACTAAAAATACATAATTTAGATCTATTTCCTAATTTTTATGGTAATCAAATCGACCAAACCTGTACAGAAATAAGATTCTTGAAGTCGACGTCACAGTCATGTGAGTTTGCCTGGTAATACGATCGCCATCTTAACAAGGGGACAAATAATAGGGAAACGAGTACAGTTGCATTTACGCAATTTATATAGATCTGCCGTATATACATGTTACTGCAGAAGCTGCTGTGCAAATTATTCAGTTATCATTCATATTTTTGTTTGATAGCCAAATTATCAAATCCAATGTCTTATCAATGCTAAAGACATTTTCTGTTACCACTAACAAGATTATACAGAATAATTTGAAACTGATAAAAGATCGCAAGATTCCAGCTGCATTAAAATTAATTGCTGTTTTCATGAAAATGATGGCCAAATTACTAAAATCACAAGAATTCTATTTAATACATGTTAAAGCAGCTCCAATCTATGCCGTTGGTCTGCTAAACATGGTCTTGGAAAATAATACTCGCATATAGTTGTGCATTTGTGTAAGGATGTTAACAGTAGTGTCCTCTAATGGTTGTTCAGATGATGTCTAGAGGTTGTGGCCTTACCTATATTGTAAATGTTGCTCTGGGTAAATGGGATGTCTTTTGGAACTAAATAAGCAGTTGTTGCGTCTCTGTTCGTTTGTTAATTTTCCATAAATATTCTTTCTGAAGAAACTTTAGCGATACAAGTCCTTTCTTAAATAAAACTAGTTTATTCTTTCTCAATACAACTTTGAAATTTACTTAATTTCCACAGTCACGCTATAACTTAAACAAACGATATAATAACAACGAACGACACACGCGCTCGACCCAACTGTCCGTCTCTATCTCTGTCTGCAATTCAACTACATTATTGCCGTCACTTCTTGGCGGTCTTATATACAAGAATACCGTACATCTAGTAAACACTCGAGGCTTCATGAAGGGACATGATTTTTCTAGAAGCTCATGACGTGTTATTAGAGTCACGTGACTTCTGCTGTCGTTACACAGTGTTGCATATATACACTTTGGTATAGGATTTAAACTAGAATGGTTGAAAGAAAAGACCACAAGTTCACATATTGTTTTTATTTCTTTGTCATAAAAAAGATTTTGCAGTTTGTTTTTACATTTCATGTCCAACCTTGTTATTTCATTTTACACCAACCCATGTAGTAAAAGGTGTAGTATTACTCCATAATAGATATACTGATCGAACCTCCACTTATTTAGTGGCTGTTATGTATCTGTTTGTTTGATAATTTCCGGTAAAATTTTTTTGGGGGAACTTCAGCGATACAAGACCCTTTTTAATTAAAACTAGTTTATTCTTTCTTGATACAACTTTGTAATACACAGAATTTTCACCGCCACTTTAAACTTAACAACCTTTATAACACACGTTATAAATCACAGTGGTTCACACACTTTGCTTACGGTGCCTACTGTTCGCTTGACTCAATTATCTCTATCTGCAAATCTATCTATCGCTGGCTTATATACTAAAAAGGAGGGCGTCTAGCAAACACTGGGACATTCGCGAGGTTCCCTGATAAGTCACGATCCTTCTAGAAACTCCAGCGCGCATGCTCTCAGCGTCGCGTGACTTCCGCTGTCGTAACATGGCCTTATCCAGTGTTGCCACACCTATAGAGAATTTTTTAAACAAGCCTTTTATGTAGCACCTTGTCAAATACTTCCTGAAAATCCAGATACACCAAATCTACATCATTACCCTCATCTACATAAGCAGTAACCTTTTTAAAATAATGTCAAAAGATTTGTAAGGCAAGATTTTCCCTTAGTGAAACCACGTTGACAATCCTATAAAATTCTAAACTTTGTTAAATGACTTTGCAAGGCATCTTTTATCAGACTTTCCCCACAACTGATGTAAGATTAATGGGCCTATAATTACTGGGACAATTTTTATCACTTTCCATGAAAAGAAGTGTGACATTACCTAACTTCCAATACTGTGATACCTGCCCACTATTCAAAGATTTAGACAAATATAGTAGAAAGTGGCTTGCATATTCAATCCTTAACCTCCTTCAAAAATCCTTGGGGAAATATTATCTGGCCCAGGAGTTTTATCGTTCTTTAAACACTCATTTTTTTCTTTAGTTTAGAATTAATGCTTGCTCCAATACGTTTAAATGTAAAAAGGTTAGAAAACTTTATGAACAAGTAAATTTTCTTTCTTCTATGCTGGAAAAGAACGAAACGCCAGGTTTTTCAAATATCTTAATGCTATTAGAGTAATATCCTAGTACTACAATCATTCTGTGAGAGTTTGTTTGTAATTATGCACAAAGCTGCACAATGGCTATTGGTGCTCTGCCCACCACGAGTATCGAAACCCCGTTTCTAGCGTTATAAGTCCGCAGACATACCGCTGTGCCACTATGGGCTTCTGTGAGAGAACGAGAAGACTATGAAGACAGCTGATCGTGGTTAGACGCATTTAGATATAGCCTTAACAGAAAGTAAATGAAAAGGAGAAAACTTAGCTTAATGTGTTTCAACTTTTTTTTTTACCCTTTCGTTTATTTTCTGGAACGCACTACTAGGTGGCCAATGACATAATTTATTATTTTTTATATGAAGTGTTCTAGCATACGAGAAATCAAATAATACTGGAGTTACGTTGAAAGTAAGAATGAGTTAAGGACTATAATTTATGAATATGAAGGTTATAATTGGTTATAATTTTTATGTTCTAGTAACGTTGATTTTAAAATTGTTAACATAGTTGTGTCAAATTTTATGTTACGGCCAGACTTAGGCCTAAGCCTTTTAACTTGCATTTTGTTATAATCATAATAATGGCCAAATTACGGTAGGTTAATACTGCTACTACTACTAGTAGTACTAATTCTTGGAGTTGAAGTAGTAGTGGTATACTTGTAGTAAAAATGAAATTAAATAGGTACATTAATAGTGAGCCTAGCTATACCAAGAGTATTCAACTTAAAATTAAAATGAACTTGGAAGAGTCAACCATTGTATTTGTATCTTTGTCTGTGTTCTTGTTTACTAGAACGTAGGAGTAGGATATAAATCGCTAAATGTAATTTTATAATTATACTTTTATAATATGATTGTGCAGTAAAAAAGAATGATATATGCTGCTTATCCTTAAAAGTTAATTGACTTAGTGTTTCATGTTTTTATACTAGTATTATTAAATATTAAAAATCTACATATTTTTTACATGTAAGTCCAAGTTTGATATTATAAAATTTAAAGTTCAAGACGACTGGTGTAGTAGCAGTTTACATTGTTTACTAGGATAAAGTCCATAGTATGGTGCACAAAATGGTCCAATATTTTTTTAATCATTTTACTTTGTACATATAGTGTATTAAATTATGTTTGTGGTGAATTGCTAAGCTAAACAATATACTATGCTCACCATGGGTATTAATTCTGATTTGTAGCATTATAAGCCCTTAGACCATGATTTCCCAAAGTGGTCAATATTGACCCCTTCCCCCCCTGGTTTTGATGAGACTGTACAGGGGGTGAATAAAGACCAATGGGGAGGTCAAAAATGGCTCCTAGGTTAAGGTTGACCTATGCATCTAACTGCCCTATGCCTAGTGGCAACAGCAAGTGAAAATTAAAACCATTCTTTTTTCATTTTATGTTTCCTAACGATTGTATTATGATGAATAAAAGTTGATTATATAATAATTTCTTGCCTATGAAGTTTCATTTATAAGTTATATTCTATGAATTTTGGGATTGATGACAATTTTATAAGTTTGGGAAACCTTGCCTTAGACGTATTGCTGAGCTCACTGGAGTGGGGGCCTAGTATATTATGAATCAACTTTCACATTGTTATTATAAGGTAATTTTTATTAGATTAATTTTGCAGTTTAATAAAGAAGTAGTGATTAATTTTGTAAATATTTCTGTAGCAACGTATTCCCTATTTTCTTTCCATGGATTTCAACAGTGTCATTGGACATCTGCAAATTTAGGTGCACTAATTTGAAAGAGCAATAACAAAAGATGGGGGGGGGGGGAGGATGTTTAGTGACATTCATATGTTTTCTGATAAACTAATGGGCCAATTTTAATGAGATATATAACATGAAATACTGAAAACTGCCATTTCACTTAACAGATGGTGCATTCTTAATAAAAATTATTAGTCATTTTCACTGACAGTTCACAGATAAAACATGCTAACATTTGACTGCTGTCATAACGTCACATGATGGCAAATCACCCGATAATGAATTATTGTGATAATTATTTTCATTGGTAATACATTACAAAATGATACATGTCTGTCGGTGACAGTGCAGTACTAGTGACTACTACGAGCAGGTTTGAATTATGCTTAACTAAAACACATAGAAACACAGTGTAAGAAAAGGATAGTAGTATTTTTCAAGTAACTTGGAGATCAATCAATTACAGTATAGATTTAATAAAACAACCCAAAAATTACATTCAGAAGGAAACTTTTCTCTTTTAGCAAATGATTTTAATCTTCTTTCTTCATTTGAGCTTATAGCATATAGTAATACAAAACTAAGTTGCAAGGATTACTGTAGTTCTAAAATTGTTAGTTTTAATACAATATGTACACCAGATGATACAGTATTTTGCCCATTGCTCACATCTGTGAAATATAATTTGTATAATGACATTGGTAGTGAGCTCTGAATAAATGCTGAAGTACAGGTTAGACTAAAATAAAAAAAAAGTATAATTTGGATATCATAACACCTTCACAAAATTTAAATTTTCCAATCACAGAAATGAATGGTGTTTTAGTATTTGATTAGTATAATGAAATTAACAAGTTACTTTTTTTTTAAATGCCAGTTCTTCATGAAAACAAATAGTTTGTCAATATTGTACTTTTTTTTATGAAATAATACATGGTGTGTGATATTTTGGTTTCAATGAGTTGCTAAGGTGAGACATGTTCAACACTTTTTCTAAAATTAAGTGATAGAATTTTCATCTATCTCTTACCATATTTTGTAGTATTAGGCTTTTTTTTATAGTTTACTAAAAACTGCTGAACATTTCCAAATAGTGATTGACAGCAGTTTTAAACAGCAGCATAGCTATACATATACATACATGTATATCCATAGCTCAGCCACTGAGCTAACCAAGAGTACAAGCCATCCCCCATTTCTTTTAACTTATAAGGCCTTTTTTCCCATAAGTATGACCTTCATACTACATTGTGTTGTTATGGTCAGGCAGTTATTAGGTTTATTTACTGCCACAACTAAATTATACAAGTCTGATTTGATTTACATATATTTTTGCTATTATTATTATTATTTTGATCCAGTTATGAATTAATAAAAGGAAACTTTTGAACAACGACATTTTTTGTATCTAAAAAAGCTGATAAGTTTAAAGAGACTCCCAGTTACCAGAAATGATAAGTATATCCACTTATTTGTATAATTTAGTTGGGTTGTGGTAAATCAACCTGCTAATTGCCTAGCCATAGCAACACAATATAGTATGAAGATCATACTTGCAGGAAAAAGCATTATTGGTGAAAATAAATGGGTATGGCTTTTATTGTTGGATAGCTTAGTGTTAGACAGAAACTTGGTAACCTAAGTTGTTTTGGAAAGTGGGCTTTCCTTCTTCAGAGGCAAATAGAAAAATGATTTTCTAACCTTGTAATTTTAACAAATGATTAGAGGTTCTCTATTGCTGTTTTTTAGACATGAGAACTTCTGTTGTTGTGAGTTCTACAATTAACACAATATATTTCTGAAACTTACTTTTCAAAACAGGCAGATTTATTTTCGAAACAAAGTTTGCCACTTCTTGTTGAGTAGAACTCACTCTATTAACATTGGTTAACTAGAGTTCTGAATGTACTTGACCTACCTTAGTTTTCCTGTCTCTTACAATCTACATGGCTTATTGCACATGTTTTCTTGTTGAGATCATTTGTACCTGTAACTATAGATTTCAACTTTTCTATTAAAACGTCTACTAACTTGGAAGCTTCTGCTCCTTCAGTTGTGGCCTTCTTTACACATTTCACTATGGAGTACACTGGGATTCTGTGGCTAATTTTTTTGGATCTTATTTATCAGTGTATTTGAGCCATATATGCTGCATCACTTGCAATGACCTTGGTGGGATTCCTGTTCAGGTTGGTGCCAGGTTAAGGAACATTACCATTATGTAACTGTTTGTAAACAAGCCCAATCTTCTGTCCTTGTGTTTCTGAAGAATAGCTTTGGTGATTTTTGGGCGGTCTTTTTTCCAAAGTCTTGGGTTTTCTTCCTATTGCTACCAGTCCGCCCAACCTGCTTACCCTGTCTTTGTTATGACAAAGCTACTAAGACTTTCTGCCAGTGTAATTCATTTTGAATAGAGGGAAGGCAAGTGGCTGGCAGCACCTGCCTTCAATTTTTTGTTTTCTTTTGTTTTGAAATGCTTACTAGGGAGCATTTAATTGTCTGAAAGTATCCACCAATAACCTTCTTTTTTCTTGTACATACTGTGGTTTGAGGAACATTTCTGAGAAGACAACATGAGACTGGGATACACAAATGTGTCGAAACTAGTTTCTCCAATATCAAGACTTCTAACAGTTCCATTTACTGTGGTTTTTTGTTCTCTATTGAAGTGAAATTTTAAACTCTTTAGATGAAAAACGTATTTTTATTCTTAACATGAAAATAACTGCTTGTATTGATTCAAGAATGGCTTTTTTAAATTTCAGACAAATCTATAGTAAAATTTAATTTAAAAATATGATTTTTTAGTGTACCATAAACTTGCAGTGTTTACTAAAAGCATACCAAATTTTATGAAAATACATTTACAATATTAAAAGTTATAGTGTGCAAGTTTCATAATTACACAGTGTTTACAAGGTGGGTTAAAATGGTACTTCGTTATTGTTATTTATTTTCAAATTTATCTGGCATGCTAACATTTGGTTATATCATTTATATGATTTATAGTAATGTCTGTCCTTATTTTTCTCTGTGTCATCTGTTCATTCTGACCTTTGGTTATGTCACTGTGATTTATGGTAACAACATAATATTAAAGGAAAGCAAGGGATCTGTTGGTCCAACTAGGCTGTCTTATATACTAAATTAAACTAAACCTTAAAAATTACCAACTCAAAGCCAGCCCTTATCATTTAAATATTTATCAAGCTTTCCCTTAAATGAACTGTACCCATCACATCCGAAGGTAACCCTCTCCAGAGGCCAATCACCCTGTTAGAAAAATATAGCTGTCTTAGCTGGAGAAGACTTCTCTGTGAAAATTTATACTTGTGTCCCCTAGTCTTGCCATTCTTACTGTTAAATACGAAAAAAGATTGTTAACACTATTATTTCCCTTAACAGTCTTAAACACATCAATCAGATCTCTTTTAACTTTTCTTTTTTCAAGAGAAAATTAGTTCAGAGATCTTTATGTATCCTTGTATGATAACTTTTCCATCCAAGATGTCATTCTAGTAACTCTCCTCTGGATCCTTTCCAACATCTCAATGTTCTCTGTGATGTAAGGAGTCCAATATAGAACATAATATTCCAAATGTGGCCTAAGACTTGTATTCAGTATTTCTATAGATAAAACCTAAAATCTTATTTGCCCTGCCACTAGAAACAGCACATTTCTTGGATGACTGGAGACTGATCAACTAGAACACTAAGATAATTTTCTTCCATAACAATGTTAAGGTTATTTCATCAAACTTGTACTTACAATTCAAATTGTAATATCTCACATGAATTGCTTTGTACTTATTACAATTAAAAGCCATTTGCCATTTATTTGCTCAACTCACCAAATAATCCAAATCCTTTTGTAAAGTAGTAGCATACTCCTCTCAGCCAGCAACACCCAAAACTTTAATGTTATTGGCAAATATAGATAATTTATTTACCATTCCTTCATATATGTCATTGATGTAAATCAAAAAGAGCAAAGGGTCATAATACTGAGCCCTGAAGTATCCCACTTGTGTTGTTAATCCAATTTGACTGAATTCCATTTATAATAATCCTCTGCTTTCTTCCATCCAGCCAATGTTCTGTCCAATGAGCCAACCTATCCCCCACATCTAGAGGTACCTTTATTGACAATCCTTTTATGTGGCACCTTGTCAAATGCTTTCTGAAAATCCAGATATGCCACATTCACACCTGTACCCTTATCCACATTAGGAGTGACCTCTTCAGTAATGTCAAAAGATTAGTAAAGTAAGATTTTCCATTACTAAAGCCATGTTCACTATCCAACAATAATTTCAATTTTGTTAAATGACTTTTCAAAGTAAGAAATCCTTATTGTTTATTTTTACAATTTTAGCTAGTTTTTTTCATAGTTTTTTATTTACCAACTTCAAATTTGACCAACTCTCTTGATCTTCTAGAGTTCTCCAAATCTCCCATCATTGCAGAAATGTCTATCTTGATTTATCTCTGTGTAGGCTGTTCATTCTGACCTTTGGTTATGTCACTAATCATAATAGCAGTAATTCAAGGTAATGAGAATGAAATATATGTTTCAGTTTATGAGTGTTATTCTAAAAAGTAATAAAAACATTTTTTAAATGTAAAATGATATAGGGGTGATAGTGCCAAAAAGAATTCAAACAAGAATATAGGGATGATACAGCCATATGTAGACCATCCCTACATGATTTTCAATATTAAAATTTAATGTTACATTGTAAAATGCACGAGTAAAAAATGGTTACGAGGTCAGTCATTTTGATATATTGGCTGGTAATTTCTGTTTCACCCTGTACGTAAGCTTTTTAAATTAACACCATATTTCTGTAAAAAAGCCAACTTCAAGGGGTAATGATAACATAGTTTACACTAGAATTATGATTTTTTAAAATTACTATTTGTTATTACGACTAAGCAATGACATTGTGTGCTGCCAAGAAACATATAGAGTGGACATAGGTTTAAATTGCACTAAAATGATAAAGTAGTTGTAGAGTTGAAACAAGAAGAATGATGAACAGTTTGTTGGGTTGGTCACTTTCTGGTCTGGTATTTTAGTGATGGTTTCTTGCCTTGTTTTTGGCCTTGTTGGGTAGAGAAACAAATGAAAGTAAGTGGCAGTCATCTTTTAAAGTAAAACTCTCTCATTGTTGATTTTTTAGCATTTGTATTATGCCTATTGTGTACCATGGCCATCCCTACATATAATCTACTGACTTTAAGATAGGAAATGATAATTTGTTTATAAATGTACATGTCCTTTTTTCATGATTGAAAGTGTAAGTTCCACCACTAGGTGGCTATTTACCCATATTACATGTAAAAAAAAAGAAAAAAAAGGGTAATTATACAAATTACCAGTTAGTCCTATTCCCCCCTAAATTTGAAGAGAAGTAGAAAAGGTGTTTAAGGTTGGTACAAATAATGCTTGAGATTGGAAATCACAAGACCTTGAATATCCTTGGCTACTTAACTTTCTTATATTGGTAACATAACATTTAGACATAAAGGAACCATTTGTGATGAAAGTGCAGTGGCAACTCACCCATCTAGTTGGATTAACAGCTTATAGCTTCAAGCCTAGTGGCATTAAAAACCACTGTCTGGAGGAAAATGTGGTGTTTCTACTTCTTGGTATTCTTGTGTGTGATAACTTTCAGCTTTAGAAAACCAAAGATGAATCAGAGAATAAGCATTCTTTTTCTGGATATAAGAATATAATGAACTTGAAAGTATTTTGGTAATTTTAAAATAATTTCCAGTCGTTCTAAATTGTAATAGTATGCTAATAGTTTATAAATATTTCCAACTCTTTCTCTGTTTACAATTAACAGGTCTTGACAGCTGTCTCAGCTTTTGTATATTTATTCATACAAAGAGGCATTCTATGCAGTCTTAGAAACTAATTGCCTACAAGAAACATTTTTGTTTCTATAACTTTCACCAACATTTTTCTGTAGAGGTGTAATTTGTTATATTTTGCACTACAAACAACTAACTGTGAACATGTAGTGAATAATGAGGCACATTAATGGTTTTGAATTTAAAACTGTTTAATTGAAAACTGTAATTGCTGTTGATATATAAATTACTGAAAAGTTTCTGTACGATGAATTGTTTGCTATACTTTTACAAATAGTTAAGTATGTTTTAGTATATCTCTAAATTTATTGAGTGTATATGTACTGCTTTGCCATGTACTGACCAAAAGCTTACTTATGAGTGTGCAAGTTTTATCAAACATTTAAGACAGTGTTTACAAGAACTGAAGATGACCATTTCCAGAATTTAAACTAAAAATAATTTATGTACTTTAAAAGAGAATACCATTCAGTAAAGAATTTGATATATTATTAAAAGTGTCTTCCTTGTATAAACAAAAGAACTTCATGATTGCATATCCTGTAAAATGTGTAAGAAAAGGAATACTTACTAATACAAAATGTACTTCTTTTCAGGATTTTTTTTCTAAAACTGTCATATAATTTTTTTCTTTGTTTTATTTTCTTTCTTAATTTTTCAGCTATTTAAATCTTTTTATATGTGGTTTAAACATAGTATGGTGTATTAATTCAACATAATTGAACAGAAAAATTTATAAATTTTAATTAGAGGTTTCACTATGAGTTATTTTTTAAATTTTAACCATAAATGTACAAAATATAAGCTGATACTTACGAACTATTTGTAGCTCTGTCACGTTCAGTTGAGAATTTTATCATAACAATGTTTAGTACAAGATACTACTTATTAATTCTTTGTAGTTCATGTCACGGACAGTTGAGAATTTATGTGAAAATGACCACAAAAAATAAGAAGTTATCACTGGACTTGAGGATGACTAAGAAAGGAGGAAAAGAAACATTTGTAAAACTAACAAATGGTAGTGCTTCTTCAGAGCTGAACACTCCCCCTGAAATATCTGATTCTAGTTCCGATCTTTCAAGTAATAGTGAAAGAAAGTTAATTAGGAGAAGTTCTCTCATTTGCTCAACTGGAATCGATAAGTTTACCTATGATAGTGATAATGCTCATGGCAAAAGCCAACTGCTAGATTTTGATGTGGATACCGACCGTGCTGTACCATGTACTAGTGAAGTCTCTTCTTTAAGCATTAGTGATCACATTTCTGTTGCTAGTGATGGAGAAACTAGTCCTACCATCAAAAGAAATTCAGTGGTACATCCTGGTAGAGTAGACCTTCAACGATCTCTTTGCATTAATGGAAGATTTCAAAATCCGTGGCCAACATGGCGTCCTCCAACTATTACAAATATCTTGAAGTTTGGGCTTTCAAAAGATAAGAGTAACATCCCATCAAAAACTGTAAGTTTTGTTTAATCATTAAAATATCTACATTTTTAGGAATTTTCATAAACTGTGAATTAGTAGCTTTGAAAATGTGTTTTTTTTATGTAGATGTACTGATTGTGTCGATGGAAAAATTATTTTTTGATCAAACATTTTGAGTATGATGTAAACCATCAACCAGAAACATTGGCAGATTAAGAAGTTTAAATCTTGTTTTTTTTAACACTTATTTAACTCTGATGCAAGTTGTCAACCAGAAACATGTATAGATAAATAAGTATATTTCTTGCTATTTTATTACAAGTTACAGGTTTTACAGTAAGGAAGTATATTTCTAAAACAGTTATGACATTAAAACTTGTGAACTTAAGAATGATCATACCAGATTTAAAAAATACTCTTCCTTACTGTAAAAGCTGTAATATGTAATAAAATAATACTTATAATTAGTAAGTAAACTCAAAACGAAACTATTTTTTTCTTAGTTGGGCATGTAATCAATGCTAACAATGTTTTCCAACCATAAAAGCTTATCATTTAAGTGAGAACATACATTTAGCTGTTGGACATTTTGTTATTTATCATGAACTTTTAAAACACTGTCATTGAGTATCAGTTTTTTAGGCTACCTTCCATAAATTTTTTATTGCATCTCTTCAGCCTTAGTCAGTAGTCAGGTATTTTGATATACATTGAAACTGTTGTGCAAATACACTGTGAGCTACTTCATCGGTTGTTCATACTTCATCACAGTTTATTGAATGTTATCCATGAATTTTTAGTCTAAGAAATTTTGTTTGAAAGATATCTGTTCAGTTCATGTACCAGTGTAGAGTAGAGCTGAGTGACTTAATCAATTAATTAGTATAATTGATTACCCACGAGCAGCAGTTAACATTAATTAGTGTCACTTAAACTAATTGATTAATTGAAATTAGCTTTTATGGTTAGTACTATTTTCAATTATTCTAATTATCTGGGTGTGTTTATCCTATCTTTATTATAGAAAAGTTACTAAGGTTATTTGCCACTGTCATTAATTTTGAAATGCTGACTAAAGGAAAGGCAACTGGCTGACAGCACCCATCAATAACCTTTTTTATATTATCTGTTTTATTAAACTGCTTACAAGAGAAAAGGCAAATGGGTGGCAGCACCAACCACCACCCTTTTTTATATTATTTTTTGCCTACAAGAGGGAAGGCAACTAGTTGAAAGTGCCCACCACTAACCTTTTTTATATTTTTTTTATTAAACTGCTTTTAAGAGGGAATGCACCTTGCAGGAAGTGCCCATCAATAACCTTTTTTTATATAATTTCTTTTTATTAAACTGCTTAGAAGAGGGAAGGCTACTAGCTGGAAGTGCCCACAACCAAGCTTTTTTATATTATTTTTCTCATTAAACTGCTTAGAAGGGGGAAGGCGTCTAGCTGGAAGTGCCTACCACCAACCTTTTTTTATATATATTTTTTAATTAATCTGCTTACAAGAGAGAAGGCAACTAGCTAGAAGTGCCCACCACCACCCTATTTTATATTATTTTTAGTTAACTGCTTACAAGAGGGAAGGCAACTAGCTGGAAGTGCTCACTACTACCCTTTTTATATTCTTTTTATGAAACTGCTTACAAGAGGGATGGCAACTAGCTGGAAATACCCACCACCACCCCTTTTATATCTTTTTATTAAACTGCTTATAAGAAGGATGACAATTAGCTGGAAGTACCCACCACCACCCCTTTTATATTTTTTTTATTAAACTGCTTATAAAAGGGAAGGCAGCTAGGTGGAAGTGCTCGCCACCACCCTTTTCTATATTATTTTTTGATAAACTGCTGACAGGAGTGAAGGAAACTGGCTGGAAGTACCCACTGCCAACCTTTATTATTTTTTGTTAAATTGCTTACAGGAAGCTGGCTGGATGTGTCCATCATCATTGTTTTTTTTTACTTGTAGGTATCATTGTTTGAGGAACACTAATAATTGATTATTGAATTGGAAATATCTCCAATTGCTCATCCCTACTGTAGTGGTTGCTGAGTATTTTTACTGTATACACATAACCAGCTTCATATTTAGTTAAGAGTCAATATGTTCAGCTGTGTAATGTGATAAATGTATACACTTCTCTCTCGCAGAAAAAATCTTTAACTTTGTGTTTCATTTTGAAAATGATATTTTCTTATAGCACACTTATGACAACAAAATTGTACAGAAAAATCTGTTTTGAGTTTTCCTAAATGTATGATGTGTATATTTATTCTAGTTTAAGATTTATAATAATGGCTGCTTTCTTAAATACTTGTAAACACTGAGTAAACTTAAATTATTGGAAACTTGGTTACAGTGTTAGTTTTAAAAATTTAACTGGTACCATACCATCGTTGTAAAAATGAATCATTACTTAAGCTAGCATGGAGAAGTTAGACATTGTTACTTGTTAACACAATAACACTATATTATCTGAATACACTTTCAAGTTTTATTCTTATTCATTACCTAATGGAGATCTTTGGGTGTCCTGGGCTGGAGGAGTAAACCTTCCTTGCAGAGACAACAGGTGCGCTCAGGCAATACGTGGGCTTGGGGTTTGTAGCAGTGGATATAGTTGGAGGTGTCTCGCGGCGAGAAGTCGAGCAGTAGTCCGTCGATAATTACTGGCGGCATTGGATAGGGGACAGTCTGCTTACAGGGAGGTATCATGGTCAGAGTCGAAGTCTCGTGATCGTGATCATGACATTTACTAATGACACATAACTTTGAAAACAACTGTAAAGAAAGTTTAAATATGATTGAATAGAGCAAGAATGAGACTGTCATATCATAAAAGAGTAAATGTGTAGGTTTAAGAGTTGTTTTTGTATAGTTCTTGTAAATGTTCCTGTTGTTTGTCAATTATGAAAATATTTGTATGTAAATTGTGTCCGTTTGAAAGCTACAGAAATTTTCTTCAAATAGAAGACATAATTTGAAATAAGTGTTGCTCATATATAGCTTATATATGAGTGGAATGGGTAATAAAGAAAACTATTAGATGTTTAGAGAAAATCTTGTTATCATTAGGTACGAGTAGTTTATCTAGATACAGGAATATACTTATACATTATGAAACAAAGAAATCACATGACTGGAGAATTCTTAAGATTTAATAAAGATATCATGTTGATGGTTGTTTTTTTGTTCAAAATTACAGTACATATAATATATATATTTTTTTAAGTTAAAACATGTGTAAAGAATAGTTTTCTTGTTTCTTTGTGTTCCCCAAATGAAATCAAATTGTCATAAAATTAGATAAGGTAAATTTACTCTATAGTAAGTATGGCAGGTGACTGAAATTATTCTGTTGGCTCAAATCTTTATTGATATTAGTTCTATGTTTTTCCTATTGTTACATCTCTGGTCCTTAGTTAATTTTTCGTAAAAATTCTTTCCGAAGAAACTTCAGCAATACAAGTCCTTTCTTAAATAAAACTGGTTTATTCTTTCTGAATACAACTTTGCAATACACTTAATTTCCACAGTTGCGCTATTACAGATGCTATAATTCACAACGAACGTCTCACGTGCTCGACTCAACTGTCCGTATCTATCTCTGTCTGCAGTTCAATTACACTCCCTTGTTGCCATCAGTTCTTACCAGTCTTATATATACAAGAATACCGCATATCTAGTAACTTCTCGAGACTTCAGGAAGGGACGTGAAAGTTCGAGAATATGACGTGTTACTAGCGTCACGTGACCCCCGCTGTCGTAACACTGCCCCTTCCTTAGTATTGTTCGTCCCGAACAATAGCCACTTACATTAAACCAATAAACAATTAACAATAACTTAAAATAAATGTACAGAATTTACAAACACAAAATCAAAATTCAACGAAGTCTCTTAATTTTACGGGACG
>NW_013667713.1:199063-205739 GCF_000517525.1 Limulus polyphemus
TAATCCATCACCACACAAATGTACTTGTTTCCAGCACGAGTTTGGAGCAGAGGACCAGCAATGTCAACGGCTACTGTTTCCATTGGTGCGCCAACTTGATATAACTTCATTGGAGCACATTTTTGTATGACTAATGTTTCTGGATATTCAGGCAGAACTAAACAATATTTTAAATATCCAGATATATCATCTGCATGAAACTAGTGTCTCATAGGAATGGTCTTCCAGGGCCACATCCACTAGCAAATGGGGAAACAGAAGAGTTATTCTGCAAAGAAGACAATGAATTATCTTCTTAATCTAGTAATTATTTTCTTGTGGTACTTCAACATAAACTGCCTCATCTGATCACACAAGAATAGCTAGATAATTTGATTCATGACACGTCTCTATCAAAATAGCATGGGGAACTCCTTGGCTCTCATTTACAGCAATGGAATTTATTAGGTCCAGGAATGAGTTTCAATTGAATGAAGTCACCATCAAAGTCTTTCTACTCACTACTGCATGCAAGATATTTTGTGTTTCTGTTTTGGTATTGCTATTATATATTGTTTTTCAACATTCTTAAATGCAAGTTTTAGTGCATAAATAAAGTTTTTAAAGAAAAAGTTGTCAGAGTTTTAGATATATGGGCTGAAAATCTTTTACAGTAGGTTTCTGTGACTTGTTCATGATAAATTTCAACAATAAACAGACAGCACACAATCCACTTGTTTCAAAATAATATATTCAAAACAAGTCAACTGTATGTACAAAAATTCTTTACACTATAGGATATCACAGTTGTATGTAAGACTCTAAATAATTGTCTTTTCTTGTCAAAATTCCACACAAGCTGATTCAATTACTTTAGAATCCAATTGATGAGATGAATTGTTTTTCTCTACTCTGTTTTGTATTGTAAAAATTTGTGATAAATTCACTTATGTTACCCCTGCAGGTTACCACACAGACAGGTTCAATTACTTTAGAATACCCTTTGACAAGACAAATTATTTTCCTTATCTTTGTTAAACTCTGAAACTCACTTTCATATATTACCCATTATGGCTAAACTAACAATCACACAGTCTAACTTCAACTTTCACTAACTTAACTTGCACTCACTTGGTCGCCTATATACATATATATATATATATATACATTATCCATTTAAAGCATAGAACTTTCTACAAACTATGAGTCACTATGATGTAACAATACTCACTTAAGGCAAGGAGGAAAGTTTTGAGTAATGTAACATCAAATTACAATAATTGAACTACACATACAATATATGATTCTTGTCGAGTTACGCAAAGAAACCTTTCACAACCTTCGCCCTCAAAACAGTTAACCTCAACATTCTTGTTATGAAAATTAAATAATCATCAATTATTAGATCACCAAATGAACCAAATAACAACTCTAACACCAAACAGTCTTGTATATTCAACAAGCTGTTATTTTCATGATATATAAGAATATTTTGAATAAGTCTATCATAACTCAAAAGCTAGAGGTGATCAATAATTTTCAACAAGAGTTTTAGAATTGGCATTGTCAAATTACTCCAAAACAGTTGCATTTTTTTTAGTAGCAGAGAAAATGTATTTTTTGTTTTTGCTCAGTGTTATTAATCATAAAAGAAAATTGAACTTCCATGTAGACATTACACTGCCTCTGTCATTGTGATTTATTGGTACTGTATATGTTTCCATTTAGTTTCATGTAAATAACACATTGTTTCTGTCAGTATGCTTTATTTTCATTTTGTTCATTTCCACTATACTTATTAGTTAAAAATTTATTTTGACCAAAAGTATTGTTACCCAGCCTGACAGAGGTAATGGTGATGCTATTTTGAAAGGTGAGGTCCAAGTTCACTGATAAATCTTCATAAGTTTTTACCCTCTTTTTTTATTGCTTATAGTCAGAATTAGTGACTAATATAATTGGAGAAATAAAATATTTCAGAAGAAATATATTAATGAATACCAATTAATTTAAAAATACTGGTTATATAAAATGACATTTTTCTGATAAACAATAAAAATAGTTGAAATTCTAAGATGAAAAGAAGTATTTTTTAAAAACGGTGTTTCAACAGAACAAAATTTTGATAAATTTCCAAACTTTAAGAATGATAAAAATACTAAATCACATTATGTGAAATTTTTAAAGCCAAAACTAGAAACTATTTAGTAAGTTTGTCGTATGTAACTGAATTGTATGAATACTATTTCATGAAAGATCCAGAAAGTGTAGATGGAAATAAAAAACAATTTATTCATTTATCCTGAAGTCTTGATATGAATATCTGAATAGAACTAAATCTAATCTGTACAGGAATTGGACCTTATTTTGCCCTTGACAATGCCAGACTTCTCTGAAATTGACTCATCTCCGAAAGAAGGTATCAGGGTAACCTGGATTGGTCATGCTACAGTTTTAGTGCAGATTGAAGGAATAAACCTTCTGACAGATCCTATGTTCAGTGAACGAGCTTCTCCTAGTCAAGTGGTTGGGCCTAAAAGATATCGAGATGCACCATGTTCAATCAGTGACTTACCAACCATTCATGCTGTGATCATTAGTCACTCTCATTATGATCACTTGGACTTGAATTCAGTGACCCAATTAAACATCAGGTGAGTTGGGTTTCAACAGGTGTTGTTGAAGACTTTAAAATTACCTCAAAATATTGTAGTATTATTGATCATTATTTTCAAGTAAGGATGTTTATTTGCAGAAGCAACTTGATGTTGAATAACAACATGGATTATATTCAGAAGTTCTTTGTACTGTGTTTGGAATGATTGAAGTGATGTTTTCCTTTCTTATTACAGAATAGTATAATAAAAGTAGATTATATTTAAATTGTGATAAGATTCTAAGTATTAAGAAGTATTTGGTTCTTAACCTTTCATTCATTATGTATAATATGTATAAACTTAGATAAATACTTTCTGGTGTAAGAAGCATCAATAAACAGTTTTTTTCCCTTTACTTACTGTTTCTCATTAATAAAATACAACTTTCCCGACCTAAGTTATTTCTTTGCTTGTGCTAAATCATATTTGTCGATTATGGATGAAAAGTTTTTTTCAAGGGTGAAAGGGAATTGGGTAGAAATGAACAAGTTTTAATTGGAATTTGATCAAAATAGCCAAGTTCTTAGTCTACTGAACCACCAGCTTGCTGGTTCAACAAGAGATAGTTTGTCTTGTGTGTCAAGATTATGGGTTACTGGTAACTTAAAAAAAAAAAAGAAGAGAGAAATACACTTGGAATAAATATATAACCTTAGACAATAGTTTAGAACACACAAATAATCCCAACGTACATTTGATTTTTATGAGGAACCTGGTTACCTGAATCAATTTCTTTGCCAGTCTCTTAGCCATATACTTATTTGGTAAGCAAGATTTATTTAAATGAGAACTAAGAACCAGGTGATCAACTATTTGATGCCACCATCACACTAAACATAATCAATTATTTTATATTTCTCTTTTTCTAATCTCTTGCTCTTCAGATACACAATAATCTTGTTTCATGCCATTCATCTAAGACAAAATTCCAGGATTGTCATCAGGGAACTAGTTGCTATTTACTCATAGGTTTGTTTTTGAATTCTCTATAGAACCTTACTACAGTAATTGGACCTTAAAAGAAAACTGTAGTCCAGTGGCAAGGCAAGACCTTATTTTAAATTTATGACAGTATCAAGTTAACTAGTTAACAGCTAGTGCTTGTGTTTCCATTACTGTGATATACTCTATTATTTCTTTAATGTTACTTTTGTTAACCTTCTTGCTTACGGGTTTTCCTATGGTCAGGGATCAAAGTGCATGTCATCACGTTTGTAGACTTACATTCAAAATGTTATTGATCTACTATTTTATAAATGTATGCCAGTAAGTTTAGTATCACATTGTAGATTATAATTCAAATTTTATTATTATACATTAGATAATATTTCAATTTAAATGTAAATATTTAAACAAAATTCCTAAATATCGATTTTTGTGTGTCACATGGTATGTTGAATACAACTTTGGTTCAGATACAAAGTCTATAGTTTCTTATGAATTAGAAATTCAAATTACTGATATTGACAAGCTAGAATATAAAATAAGAACCTTCTATCTTTTCTATTTGCTGAGCTATCGTTATATTTAGCAAATCAAACATTTTTGGAAATACTTACTTACGTACACCTACTTCTGTCTATGATGTGTAAATAACCAAACGAAAGCTCAGAATGTCACCCACAAGGTTTTCTCAACCTCTAGAAGGTGGGAAGTTCCCAATATTGTTTCTTTTTCTTGAATCTCAGAAGGAAGGGGTAATTAAAAATGTTGTCTGAAAATGTTTATTTTTTTTACCTAAATACAGTTTAGTTAGTAAGCCTGGTAAATTACAGTGGAATTCTGTGATATTGATAGAGTAATTTATAATATTTGGTTATTTCAAAATGCATATATATGTATATATATAAAACCTGAACCAATTATTTTGTTTTACATCCTCCATGTGAGAAATTTGACAAGGCTTAGCAAATTATGGCAAGTGGGCAAACGAGTACAAAGTTGTAATTAGAAAAATATCGTTGTTTTCTATACTTCTTTATTTACTGTTCTATGTTTTAAGAAAAATAAGCAAAATTTAAGAACTTATTTGTAAATAGTAATAATATATATATATATATATATACATATGTAATGTATGTTATATCTAAAATTTGAGTGTATTTTATAAAATACAGGTCACTTTGTAAAGGCCAGTTTTATACTTTTAGATATGGTAATATGAGTGCATGTGCACCTCATCATTGCAACGTCTGTAATGTTAGTTAGACAAGAGCAATAAAATTATATAGATGTATAATGTTATGAGATTTATGCTAAACATTTGTTGTTTCTTATTATAATTTGTAATCATTCTAGAACGAAAAAAGCATAACTTGTATCTATTTCTGAATTTTTTATGTTGGTTACAAGGTTGGTCAACTTGACCAAACCCATACAGAGATACGATAGTGAAAATAACAGATGAGATATAAAGTTTCTTTCTGAACAAAACATTTGATAATTATCGGGAGGTTATTAGGAGGCTATAAAGATTTTGCATGTGAAATTTGACATTTTTCTGATGCAAAAAAATATTTTTCATATTAAAATCAAAATTACTTTGCATGTTGGATAGTCAATATTTGAAAAGAAAAAAATGCATGAGCAAATCATTACAAGTAAGAACGTAACAAAAAAAATATTTGATCAGCCATACTTTTTACCAGGTTGATGTTTAGTTTTTTTCTAGGTAGGTAGCATGCTGTGGTCAGAAGTTAATATTAAGTTTCATCAACGGTCAGCAGTAAAAAAAAATGACCCATATAAGAACTATATTTCTTGTTTTCATGTGTATTCTTTATTTATTAGTATAAAAGTAACTAAAATGTAAAAATTAGAAACTGTTTAAGTTAGATTAGGTAAGATAAGGAAAAATGAGAAAAATAAAAATTATTCACGAGGTATGCTCCGGAGCGGCTTGTGTGTTATGTAATTTAATACAGTAGTGTAAGCTGCTTGTTCACTGAGTGATTTACAACTTGTATGGCTGGATTATTGGTTAGACATGGTTCAAAAGTCAATAAAACAATAAAATTAAGTATAAATAGATGTATATTGTTATGAGCTTTAAGCTGATTAGAATAAAGCTGCAGTCATCCAAGAAAGAAAAAAAGTTTAACTTAGATTTGTTTACTAATTGTTTTATGGTAATTATGAGGTCAGTCAAATCGACTGACTCTGTATAGAATTAGGGTAGAGAAAATAACAGATAAAATATAAAGTTTTTCTGAAAAAACATTTTATATTTATTTAGGAGGTTTTAGAGATTATGCAAATGAAATTTGACAATTTTCAGATGAAATTCTTAATTTAAAAGTAAATATAAAAAAAAAAGATCCTAAATACCAATTTTTGTGTGTCACGTGGTATGTTGAATTCAGCATTGGTTCAAATTAGATGTTTGTGATGTCTAAATGCAAAGTTTGTACTTTCTTATGAATTAGATGCTTAAATTACTGACATTGACAAGCTAGAATTTAAAATAAAAACCTCCTATCTTTTCTATTTTCTGAAATATTAGTATATTTATTGAATCAACTATGGTGACCCCACCCACTATTTCAATTTTCGAAAATACCTGCTTATGTATGCCTACTTTGCACAATGATATGTATAACAAATTGAAAGCTTGGGATGTCCCCCTAGTGGTTATCTCAGCCTCTGCGAAGTATTTGGGTGGCAAAGTCTTTCTTTTCATGCTAGGTTCCAAGTGGTAAAGGTAGACATTAGTGAGCTCAAAAAATTAAAGTGGAATTCTGTGGTATTGATATAGTAATTTATGATTTTTTGATTACTTCAAAATTTATATATAAAACCTAAAACAAATTACTTCATTTCATGTCCTTCACATGCAAAATTTGATAAGGCTTAGCAACATACGGTAACCAGCAAATGAGTACAAAGTTCATAACTAGAAGAGATAATTGTTTGCTATACATTTTTATTTACTGTTCTATGTTATAAGAAACATAAGTTTAAGAACTTATTTGTAAATAGTAATAATATATATATATATATATATATAATGTATTATAACTGAAATGTGACTGTATTTTACA
>NW_013667713.1:206739-213463 GCF_000517525.1 Limulus polyphemus
AGTAATAAAGTATATATATATATATATATATATATATAATGTATTATAACTGAAATGTGACTGTATTTTACAAAATACTGGTCCACTAAAACACAGTCAAGAAAGGTCACTTTGTAAAGGCCAGTTTTATACTCTTGGATACGGTATTGTTATGACAGTGGAAGTCACGTGGTGCTGGTAACACATGATGAGATTCTCAAAGGATTGTGAATTGTCCTGGCAACTCTAGTCTTTTCCAGGTGCCCTCTTTTTCAGTATATAAGCCCGGCAAATAAAGTGGAGATATAATTGAAGATAGATAGTTATAGAGACAGATAATTGAGTTAAGCAAGCAGTAGTGATGGTAATATAAAGTGTGTGTTTTGTTATCGAGATTGCAAACGTATTGACTGTGGAAATTCTGTGTATTGCAAAGTTGTATTGAGAAAGAATAAACTTGTTTTAATTAAGAAAGGACTTGTATCGCTGAAGTTTCTTGGAAAGAATTTCTATGGGAAATTAACAAACGACCAGATACGCAACAGTATTGTGATTGCACATGTGCCACAACATTTCAACTTCTGTAAAGTTAGCCAGGTACAGCTGAAAGGTCAATATAATAAATACAGTAACTATATATGTATATATAGATGTATTATGTTATGAGATTTAAGCTATTTCTGATGATTGAAAGTATTTTTAATCTTAAAATCAAAATTACTTTGTATGTTGGATGGTCAACATTCGAAAAAAAAAGGGGGCATGAGAAAACATTACTTAAGAAATCTCAAAACTTAATAAAAAAAATATTTTCTGTATAAAGGCCTTGTAGTGTTTACTGATAATATGCAAAATTTCATGAAGATATGCCTACTAATTTAAAAGTTATGGCATGAAAACTATAAAAGCACAAAATGATTATGAGGTTGATCCCTAGGACAAAGCCCATTCAAATTTGATCATAATTTCAAATAATCGATTAGCTTCCATGACACTAATCACTGTAATTGCTATTCATGGGTAATCAGTTATATTGATTAATCATTTAAGGCCCCCACCTCTAGAAGGTAAGACTGTACTGCAGTACTTAGGATTTACTGGATTAAATGATAAAACTACTGCAGTACTTAGGATTTACTGGATTAAATGATAAAACTACTGCAGTACTTAGGATTTACTGGATTAAATGATAAGACTGTACTGCAGTAGTTAGGATTTACTGGATTAAATGACAAGACTGTACTGCAGTAGTTAGGATTTACTAGATTAAATGACAAGACTGTACTGCAGTACTTAGGATTTACTGGATTAAATGATAAGACTGTACTGCAGTACTTAGGATTTACTGGATTAAATGATAAGACTGTACTGCAGTAGTTAGGATTTACTGGATTAAATGATAAGACTGTACTGCAGTAGTTAGGATCTACTGGATTAAATGACAAGACTGTACTGCAGTAGTTAGGATTTACTAGATTAAATGATAAGACTGTACTGCAGTAGTTAGGATTTACTAGATTAAATGATAAGACTGTACTGCAGTAGTTAGGATTTACTGGATTAAATGACAAGACTGTACTGCAGAAGTTAGGATTTACTGGATTAAATGACAAGACTGAACTGCAGTTTCTAGAACATAACAGAATCTGTTATATATCAAATTACATGAACTTACTATTACAATAAAATTCTATCAGAAAACCTGTAACATTCAGTAAGAGAAATTAAAGGCTATTTGTAGCTTATAGTTTAACTACCTGTAACATTCAATAAGAGAAATGAAAAATTTTGTAGTGCTCATTATTTACCAGTAACATTCAGTAAGAGAAATTAAAGACTCTTTGCAGCTTATAGCTACTTTGTAGTGCTCATTATTTACTAATAACATTCAGTAAGAGAAATTAAAGACTCTTTGTAGCTTATAGGTACTGTGTAGTGCTCATTATCTACCAGTAACGTTCAATAAGAGAAATTAAAGACTCTTTGTAGTTTATAGGTACTGTGTAGTGCTCATTATCTACCAGTAACATTCAGTAAGAGAAATTAAAGACTCTTTGTAGCTTATAGCTACTTTGTAGTGTTCATTATTTACCAGTAACATTCAGTAAGAGAAATTAAACTCTTTGTAGTTTATAAGTACTGTGTAGTGCTCATTATTTACCAGTAACATTCAGTAAGAGAAATTAAACTCTTTGTAGCTTATAGGTACTTTGTAGTGTTCATTATCTACCAGTAACATTCAGTAAGAGAAATTAAAGACTCTTTGTAGCTTATAGCTACTTTGTAGTGTTCATTATTTACCAGTAACACTCAGTAAGAGAAATTAAAGAATCTTTGTAGCTTATAGGTACTGTGTAGTGCTCATTATTTACCAGTAACGTTCAGTAAGAGAAATTAAAGACTCTTTGTAGCTTATAGGTACTGTGTAGTGCTCATTATCTACCAGTAATGTTCAATAAGAGAAATTAAAGACTCTTTGTAGTGTTCATTATTTACTAGTAACATTCAGTAAGAGAAATTAAAGACTCTTTGTAGCTTATAGGTACTGTGTAGTGCTCATTATCTACCAGTAACATTCAGTAAGAGAAATTAAAGAATCTTTGTAGTTTATAGGTACTTTGTAGTGTTCATTATTTACCTGTAACATTCAGTAAGAGAAATTAAACTATTTGTAGCTTATAGGTACTGTGTAGTGCTCATTATCTATCAGTAACATTCAGTAAGAGAAATTAGACTCTTTGTAGTTTATAGGTACTGTTTAGTGCTCATTATTTACCAGTAACATTCAATAAGAGAAATTAAAGACTCTTTGTGACTTATAGCTACTTTGTAGTGTTCATTATTTACCAGTAACATTCAGTAAGAGAAATTAAACTATTTGTAGTTTGTAGGTACTGTTTAGTGCTCATTATTTACCAGTAACATTCAATAAGAGAAATTAAAGACTCTTTGTGACTTATAGCTACTTTGTAGTGCTCATTATTTACCAGTAACATTCAGTAAGAGAAATTAAAGACTCTTTGTAGTTTATAGGTACTGTTTAGTGCTCATTATTTACCAGTAACATTCAGTAAGAGAAATTAAAGACTTTGTGTAGCTTATAGGTACTGTGTAGTGCTCATTATCTACCAGTAACATTCAGTAAGAGAAATTAAAGACTCTTTGTAGCTTATAGCTACTGTATAGTGCCTATTATTGACTGTATGTCAATTTTTGCCGTATACCTCAATAGTTTGAAACAAAAAGGAAATTAAATATATAAAACTAAGTACCATCTATTTGGAACTAGAATGTTTACTGTAGTAACATGTAGGTAGTCAGTTCAGGTGGTAAATTTTTTGTTTATTGGGCTCATTGTGCTTTACCAAGTTAACATTATCTTGCTTAATATAATATTCAGTTTAACTTTAGTGTTTTGTGTCACGAAATATTCATAACACAAGTTATTTATTTAAATGTAAGAGAGAACAAAATACTTACACTTAAAAAACAGGAACTTCTGTTTAAATAGAGTAGCCTGTGTTTAAAAAGTTTTGAACATTCTTAAACATCAACCCTTTTTCAGTCTTTAATGCTCTACTGTATCTGAACTGTTATTATAGAGGAAAGTAATTTACATTCTTAAACATCATCAACTCTTTAACAGTCTTTAATGTATCTGAACTATTGTTATAGAATAATATAATGTACATTCTTAAACATCAATCTTTGTACAGTCTTTGATGCTTTACTGTATCTAAACTATTGTAATAGAAGCATATAATGTACCATCTTAAACATTATCAACCCTTTTACAATATTTAATGTTTTACTATATCTGAACTATTGTTATAGAAGAATATGATGTATATTCCTAAACATCATCAACCCTTTTACAGTCTTTAGTGTTGTACTGTATCTAAACTATTGTAATAGAAGAATGTAAAGTTTTTGAATGATACCAGTTTGAAACTATGAAATATTTAGTACTTGTCCTTTTTAATAGGTTTGGGTCTGAGCTACGATGGTTTGTACCAATGGGGTTACTTCCTTGGATGAATCAGGTGGGTTGTGACAATGTGGTGGAGTTAGATTGGTGGGAAGAAAATTGTCTTCCTGACTTCAGTCATGTTTCCTTTGTCTTCACTCCAACACAGCATTGGTCAAAACGAACTATTTCAGATGACAACAAGGTAAGACCTATTTTTCATTTCAGGAAAGAACAATAGTGAATTGTGAATAAGACAAAGATTTCCATGTATTTACAATGTAATAATTTAAATCAGTGTTTCAATATCCTATACATGGACTAGTGTTGGGCTGTGAAAACCACCTTGGTCTATGGGATTTCACGAAAGTTAAAAATACTGACAAAATATTCACATGTAAATCATAATAATTTTTCATTGTCCCCTGACAATTTAGGTATCTGGTCCCTGGTAATGAAAGGTTGAGAAATGCCAAGTTAGACAATAAGTTGGGTGTGTGTGTGTGTCAGCTATAACTTACCATAGTTTTAAGGTGACATTATATATTATGTCACAAGTCTGAATATAACAATCAGAAGGACAGGAGATTGGAAAAGTAATTCAATTGTGATAGTTCATAGACTCTTAAGAATTTGGAGTTTCTAGATAACACAAAAACAAGCATTATGTGATTACAACATGATGAATTTTTCTCTACAAGTGATATAGTATGTGACAAGTAACAAAATATACATTTTGACAAGGATTTGAGGGTATAACAGAGTGTAACCACTTGAAGGCCAGTTAAGAAAATGTTTGAGAATTGTTAGTCAAAATACTAAAATTACTTTTTCATTGTATAGAATAGTTCTAGCTATGTGATCCACTGTAGACTTTAGTGTTGTATAGAACAGTTATAGCTGTTTGATTCACTGTAGACTTTAGTGTCTTATAGAACAGTTTTAGCTATATTTGATTCACTATAGAGTTTAGTGTTGTATAAAACATTTCTAGCTATTTGATCCACTGTAGACTTTAGTATCATATAGAACAGTTCTAGCTATTTGATCCACTGTAGACTTTAATATTGTATAGAACAGTTCTAGCTATTTGATCCACTGTAGACTTTAGTATTGTATAGAACAGTTTTAGCTGTATTTGATCCACTGTAGACTTTAGTATCATATAGAACAGTTCTAGCTGTATTTGATCCACTGTAGACTTTAGTGTTGTATAGAACAGTTCTACCTATTTGATCCACTGTAGACTTTAGTGTTGTATAGAATAGTTCTAGCTATGTGATCCACTGTAGACTTTAGTGTTGTATGGAACAGTTCTAGCTGTAGTTGATCCACTGTAGACTTTAGTATTGTATAGAACAGTTCTAGCTGTATTCGATCCACTGTAGACTTTAGTATCATATAGAACAGTTCTAGCTGTATTTTATCCACTGTAGACTTTAGTGTCTTATAGAACAGTTCTTGCTATTTGATCCACTGTAGACTTTTGTCATATAGAACAGTTCTTGCTATTTGATCCACTGTAGACTTGTGTCTTATAGAACAGTTCTAGCTGTATTTATCCACTGTAGACTTTAGTGTCTTATAGAACAGTTCTAGCTATTTGATCCAATGTAGACTTTAGTATCATGTAGAACAGTTTTAGCTACTTGATCCACTGTAGACTTGTGTCGTATAGAACAGTTCTAGCTAGTATACTAAACCTTACAATGAATCAAATAGCTAGAATTATTCCACAACAATACTAAGTAGCCAGACATATTCTATACAATACTGAAAAGTACAATGGATAGCTTAAAATGGATCAACTAGCTAGCTATTCCATACAATATTAAAGCATACAATGGATCCAATACTTGAAATTATTCCATACAATACTAAAGCTTATAATGGATCGAATTGCTAGAATTATTCCATACAATATTAAAGCTTACAATGGATCAAATAGCTAAAACTGCTCTATAGAACACTGAAGTCTACAGTGGATCAAATAGCTAAAACTGTTTTATACTACAATAAAGTCTACAGTAAATCAAATAGCTAAAACTGTTCTATACTACAATAAAGTCTATAGTGGATCAAATAGCTAAAACTGTTCCATACTACAATAAATTCTATAGTGGACCAAATAATAGAATAGCTCTAGCTATTTGATCAGTTGTAAACTTTAGTATTGTATACAATAGCTATAGCTATTTGATCTATTGTAAAATTCAGTATTTTGTGGAATAACTCTATTTGATAAATTTTAAGCTTTAGTGTCATGAACAATAATTTTAACTGTTTCATCAATTGTAAGTTTCAGAACTGTATGGAATAGTTCTAGTTATTTGATCCATTGTAAGCATTAGTGTTGTAAAAGTGGTGTGTGTGTGTTTTAGGTAATCCCTTGGTTTTAATGTTTCCATACCTATACACTAAGTGGTCACAAGTAAATAGACATCTAATTGTTCATCATTTAACTGATTTATGCTAACTACTTTGTGTCCACAGTGCACTATATAAATGAAAATGGTCCGCACACTAATTATCTTGTGCTACAACATCCTAGAACTCAAGATTCTCTCGAATTGTCAGATTTTGTTAGAGGAAGGATAGTTGGTCAAGCAGATGGTGGAATAAGTCAGCGGCAAATTTCACAGAATTTGGGAATCTCGCTTTTGACAGTCAACAGAATCATAATGCAGTTCAGGAAATACAGCAAGGAAACAACTGAGCAGCGTCCAGGTCGTCCTGGTGCATCGGAGAGGACAAAAAGGGCTAGTACAAGAGGAGCAT
>NW_013667714.1:0-8472 GCF_000517525.1 Limulus polyphemus
TTCTTCTTGTTTCTTTTCTGGTTTATTTTCTCGTTCTTCTTGTTTCTTTTGCTAAGCTGTAGTTTGATTTGCCGTTTCTCGTTTCCATTTTTTTTCTTTCTTTTCCGTCCCACTCTCTGACACCAATTTGTTACGCCTCCGTTCGTTAGTTAATTTTCCGTAAATTTCGTTCCGACGAAATTTTAGCGACGTAAGTCCTTTCTTAAATAAAACTGGTTTATTCTTTATGAATACAACTTTGCGATACACTTAATTTCAACAGTCGCGCTGTAACAAACGCTATAATTCACAACGAGCGTCTCACGTGCTCTACAATATTCTCTCTCCGCAGTTCAATTACACATTACCTTACGTTGCTTCTTGGCCGGTCTTATATATACAAGACTACCCCAATCTAGTAGTCTCCCGACATTTCATGAAGGTTCGAGAAGGAAGTGGCGTGATACAAGCGTCACGTGACCTGCGTTGTCGTAACAATATATTCTACATGAAGCTTCTAGGCGACACAAGATTAATTTTCTGTCTTTTTCAAGTCTTAGTAAACAGAAAAAGAAAAAAAGGGGTAACGCATTCATAAATAAGATCTTGCAAAGATTACACTCACATGAAGTATAACACACACTATACTTCCTTCCCCCCAATTCTTCACAGTTGGCACAACATAATCAAGGCTATATTGTTCGGCATACCTTCAAACCAAGCATATTTGCGGAAACGTGATTTTTAGCATTATAATCTCTCATACTTACCGCTGAGCCACAGTGGTATAAGGGAAGGGGCAACAAACAAATAAACATTAGGTTTCTTTGCCTTCATTGTCACTTCCTGGATAATTTACAACGCCATTCTGGCTATAGAACACTAACATATTAATTTATTAGCCAGTAAAAAAATAGTATAATAAACTGATCCTAAACACCACAGAAATATATATATATATATATATATATTGCATAACATGTTTGGAAAAGTAACGATATCTTCCTCTCTCACTTCAGCTCAGCAACGCTGCCAGTCACGTTCTCATGTTTAGAGCAGAAAAATAAGATAGATCCTAGGATATCTCGATTTTGTCTTCCTATTGGAGCAACTATCAATATGGATGGGACAGCTTTGTATGAGGCAGTAGCAGCCATTTTTATTGCTCAGCTTCGGAACGTCCATCTTAATGTTGGTAAAATCGTCGCCATCTCGTGAGTATAAGGTTAACTTGTAAACACTTATGAAATAAAATAAAGATACCAAGCATGCACGGTCTCATTATGTCTGAATACACAGGAGACAAACGAAACACGGTACTTACGCTTACAAAATATGTTTATAATCATGCAAATGTAAAACTCTGCATGCAAACAGTAACATATAAAAACATCTAACCCAGTCATGTTACATTTATATTTACGGAATTTAAAATGTTATAACAATAAAAAAGCAGTTCAACCGCTAACTCTTGAACACATAAATGTCAAACTTATCAAAATGAATAATAATAATATATATATATATACCTATAGAATGATAGGTTTCTTTTTTGTGAGTGTAAAACCTTAAATTCACCACTACTATAAAGACTTGGTTTGGTCTGCTATTTCATTGGTGGTAGTGTCCAGGGTCACTGATGAAGAGTGGAATTCTCCAAAACTAGTCTGGCTCAAGACACACCTCCACTGAAAGAATAGACCATTCCAAGCTTTTACTTGTTGTTAAAAAAATGTTTAAACAACTCTATTCAATAATATATATATATATAATTCTATTCTCGATAAATTGCTTAAAATTTACGAAAGGCCATCACTTAGTCACTGCATTTAATCTCGTATCTTACAATAATGGAGCAAAGGAGTGGCCGTCTATATATCTATCTATGGAACCGAAATAATATATACAATAGTGCCATCTATTGTGCTGAAATCAACAAGATCTCTATGCCAGAAGTGGTGATTGAGTCTTATAAAATAAGGCGCCATCTGTTGGCACTTCTGCTATTATAAGTGATGAGAATAACTTCAGGTCCCCCGTGGGACAGTGGTAAGTCTATTGACTTACAACGCAAAAATTCCCCTCGATGGACACAGGAGATAGCCCAACGTGACTTTGTTCTAAAACAAACAACATCAACAAACAAACAAAAATAACTTCGGTTATGAGAATATTTGCGGTGGCTAATCGATGGCTGTTCGTCAAGTAAATATGGCTCCCTAAGTACAAATAAAAACTTTTGAAAACTGGATTAATAAACTTTGCGTTACCTGGCAGTCTTAAAAGAAAATAATAACATTCATAAATGAAAATAAATGTAATATGTTTCAAATATCTGAATGAATAATAATGTCATTGCTGTTGTTCTTCCAAGATCATGTCAACACAGAATGCTAAATTCATATTTTAATTTAAAGTCAACATTCCACATTAGCTGCCGCGTATCCTAGATATGAAAATAATAATAATGTATTTAATTTTGATGTGTTAAGAACTACACTACTTATGATACTTTAGGACAAGTTATTTATTCATGAAACAGAAAACAACATAGGGTCTATAGTGTAATGTGTTATGTGTGTTGGGATACTTTTAACGCATTGAAAAAAATTAAACAATCACGAATTGTTACATATTTCTTCAGAATAGGGTAGCAACAAACTTTTAATTTCACTTCGAACTTTGTTCTTGACGTTGTGTATGTATGGTAACGGTTTCTTGTAAGTGTTCAATATTTCATACGATCATCTTTCTCTTTGGAACCATTCGCTTGATACATTTCAAACAATATAAAAACGCCCTCTAGTTTAATCACGATTATATATATATATTTTGCAGAATAATGTTTGCAACTTTATTGTTATTACAATGTTTTAGTGTAACTTCTACAGCAGCTAGTATTGGAGCCGCTGGGATCCCTCAAGCTGCTCTTGTCACCATGGTGTTAGTACTTAATGTGGTTGGCCTGCCACCAGAGGACGCTGCTCTTGTATTTGTAGTGGATTGGTTTATGTAAGTAAATGTTTACTGTGCTCCTATATAGAGGAAATATTTAACGACTTTTATAGAACTTTTGTAGATTGTACCAAAAATAAAAGATTTAACAACTGCGACTGAGTCATTTTAGTTAAAGAAAGAACGTTTCTTTTTCAAGCTTTTTCGTATATGTATAAACTTAAGTCTATATATGAGCTCCTGAATTACTGACTTTGTCCATCAGTTTTTTAAACACATTTTTGTAAACTATTTGTGGACCAAATTACTTGTAAGTCCATGACTTTATTAATTACAAAATCCTGAACATCACGTGAGTTATGCACACAATATGGATTCCCCCCAGTGGATCAACAGTAAGTTCCCGAACTTACAACGTTAATACCTTTGTGTTCGATACTTCACGGTGGACAGAGCGTATATAACACATTGTGCAGTTTTGCGCTAAAACTTTAACAACAACAAAAAAAAATCTAAACACAAAATACTAATAAAATTGCAATTAATCCTACTAATTACTGCTGTGTAATTTGCGTAGAAAATAAATAGTTTCACAAAATACATTTAACTCTTTACAACAAATGTTGTAACAGGCAAAAATGTTCCACGGTGGCTTAGCAGTAAATCTGAATCTATAACGTTGAAACTAGGTTTCGGTATCTGCAGTGGACAGAGCGCATAGAGTTTATTATATAGCTCTGCGCTTAACAACAAACACACAGGCAAGAATATGAAATCAGTCAGTATGATTATTATGTGGACCCCGTAGGCAGTGAATGATATAAAAAACTAGGTATAACTTAGGGTTAAGTGATCATGTTTTTAGTTGATATATTTTCGGAGTTAAGAATTACGTGATACAATACAATAAAATATAAATCACAAACTTGAAAATATATATATCTGCTTTTTTTATTAAAAAAAAAATAGTTTATTGTGTAGTTTGTTAGGGCTTTGATAATTACTTTTAAGTTAATAATAGAATATATATGGTGCGAAGCTCACAACTACTGACAGTTAAGGCTGAGGACACAGCAGGTCATAAGTAATAAGTAAAATTTTGTGTGTGTGTGATTTGATGAAATATACATCTTCGATCATCGAGGATTTTGGATAGGTTGCATGTGCCCGTCGATAGGTTATTTCAACTTCTATAAATTTCTTTTGCATTTTTGAACCTCCTCCTCAGTTGTGCAAGGAGACCTGAGGGTAATGTTAAGTTTTTGCTTGTTTGTTTTCCGTTATCGTTGTGCTTTGGTGAAATTCATTGATTTGCTTAATAAACTAACTTATCATTTGGTGTGGCTGTTAGCATCGTCATTTTTCAGTTAGCATATTACAGCGTAGCCTTTTTTAACTTTCACAGAGACCGTTTTCGGACAGCAGTCAACGTTTTGGGAGATGCATTTGGAGCAGCAATAGTGGCACACCTCAGCTCACAAGATCTCCAAGAACTGTCCAAAGATACCAAGCAAACATTGAATGAAAATACTAATACTGATATAAACATCTAATTTTAAAAGTCTACTCTTAAAAGCAGTACTATCTTTTATTCAGAATGTTAAATTTATATTTTGTTTTGCAACAAAGCAATATTTCAAGTTTTTAATCGCACACTTTTTAAAATAAAAGTAATAGAAGTATAAAAGAATAGTAATGAAAGAATGTCATATGATTTAATACCTTGTTTTTAAATATTATACAATGTGAGAAAAGAGATCCTTTGTTACTAGAGAAAAATGCAAATACACAAGTAATAGAAGCATTTTTATAGATTTAAGACGCACTTTACAATTACAGTCAGTCTATTTGATTACTCGAAATACCTCGCGTAAAAAGTTTAACTAACATGTTTTCATTTTGTTAGTCAAATAACACGATACCTAATGTTAAGCTTCATTGTCTTTGAAATAACAAAAAATGGTTCTGTCCTTTATACTGTATTTCTATGGTATTAATCAACAACAACAAAGACTTCAAAAAACAAATTAAGAATCCTGCACGAGAACATGTATTTGTGTACTATAGATGAAGCTGATGAAACAATACTCAACAGCCTAGAGCTTTATATGTATATATATATTACAGATTATTTTTCTCTTTCCACAAAGGTAAAATTGAAATTAACATCTGTGGCTTTTTTGACCACGTTGTGTTTAAAAAAGACAACAGATCACTAACTTTATCAAAACAAACTGGAAAATTTTTGTTTACAAACAAAACAAAAAAACTAAGTGACTTATTTAACTAACGAATTGCCCCCCAGTGGCACAGCGGTATGTCTGCGGACTTACAATGCTAGAATCCGGGTTTCGATACCCGTGGTGGGCAGAGCACAGATAGCCCATTGTGTAGCTTTGTGCTTAATTACAAACAAACAAGCTAACGAATTAAGTTGAAATAAACTTTATTTCTATATACATTTGCTACCAAAATTTATTCTAGCACTACAGAAACTCTCATTACTATTTCCTTGCAAAATAAGCCAACAATTCAAACTAAAAACATAGTTTTTCATCCATTTCATATTCTAAGGGGACAGAAAAAACTGTTAGAACGAACTGAGCGCACTTTGTAGTTGTCTAGCAACCAGGCACAACTTAATAAATTCATAAAAGACTGATCGAGCTGTTACCTAAAGTCTAGGAACAATATCTAATGAAAAATTTAAAATGCATTAAAATACACTTGTAATACAGCCACTAATGAAGTGCAACATTACGTTAAAAGTTTAACCTTTTCAGTTTTTGCATTATTAGCTGCTTAAAGTTTCATTCTATTAACTACGCAACATAAGATTTGACTATACTTGTGAAAGTCTACGCATGTACGTACGTAACTGGTTTGGTAATGTCCTAAATAAAAAAACAAAACAAAAAACGATACTTATTCTAGCGTTAAAACTAAATCCATAAAATAAAATTGATAATAGTTACAATTCACCTACTTAATGTGATGCACGCCGTAATAATTGTTGTTAATGAAAATTAATGATGTATATACATATAGCGTCTGTTCTTATCCCAGCCGGTTTCATGAGCCCTGGCATTGGGCGAAAGGCCTCGTCGGCAATGGATATAGCGGATGTAGTATGGTTGACATACTATAACATATTTCCTTTTGCTTTCACTCATAAGTTTTAAGAATTGAGTAATAAATCCATAACACAGAACTTAGATAATACGTCATCCGACTTTTAACCAAATACCTTGTTTACAATAAATACAACTTCACATAAAATGTGCGTGTCTAATCATCATACGCAAAAACATACAATCGTTTAATCAAGACATGTCCATCATGATAATGATGAACATACTAAAAGATGTCGCTAAACTCGCTTCATTATCAATGAAAGGAAAGTAAATGATCAGAAAAAACAAGAGACACTAAAGAATTCACAAATTATGTTTAATATCTGAAAACAAAAAAATACGTGTGGTACCCACTACAACATTTTGTATAAACCAAAATCAAAAAAGATACGATAATTTTTGTTTTAATTTATAGTTAGAAATGATTATGAAAATAACATAAATGGAATACTTTCTACCTATTTACCTTCTGCAAACAGCTGTTCATGTCTGAACTAGAAGTGAAACGTGTGATGAAAACTTCAAATATAGAAGAGTGGTCCTACCCCTGAAGTGTTATTTTTGTTGTTATTGAATATGTTTTATGAATTATTCTTTTCACTTCTTGCAGTTCATTATATCAGTCAATATTAATTCGCTATAAAACTGAGGCATTCTTAAAGTTATCTATAATGTTTGTGCCTTTATATCTAAAAAAAAAGAAAGAAGAAAAATACAAAGCAAATTCTGAATCTCAGATTTGCAGGGATTCGGCAGAAATTAAGCATTGTCTGTACGGATAAAAACCATTTTATTTTTAAACTGAATACTACTACTCACTATGAGTGGAAAGCTGCATAATGGGCTATCTGCACTTTGTCCACCATAGGGAATCGAACCCCAGATTGTAGCGTTGTAAATTCTTAACCTTGCCACTGACTTAGAGGAGGACTGCTACCTATATAATCCTGTAGTTATTTTTTTCGGACTTACTAAATGGCCTCAATCCAAAACTATAATATTCTATGCATCCATAAATTAAATGAAAAATAAATCCTTATTCTTACAGATAACTCAATAGTTGCCAATGCAAAGCTTCAGAAACAATTTAGGAATTATTGGAAGATTAACTTGTTCATAAAGTTTGTTTGTTTCACAAATTTTCCCAAAGATACACAAGGGCTATCTGCGCATAGCCGTCTCTAATTTCAGACTTATAGACTTCATGGAAAGCAGATTATCAACAGCAACTGTTGCTAACTCTTGAAATATTCTTCTATGACCAAATAGTAGGACTTGATTGTCATTGTCATAGCGCACCCACAGGCCCAAAATGCAGAATGTATTTTTGCAACAGGAAGCAAATCATGGATCGTCAGATTTACAGTCCGTACGCGCTATAACTATTAGGTTACTCCCGGCGCGCAACAAAGCTCTTAAGTGAACTTATTCAAACTGAAAATAATATGTGGCCTGGCATTCGAACGTACCATGGTTATTTTTTTATTTTCTCGAATCGGCTAGCTAAAAGGGATCTGTGAATGGAAAAAGGTTAAACTTGATATACTTTTATAACGGGTAAGTCATGTGAGAATATTCAACTGTGTTAAGTACGATTCAAAAACTTGGTTCCAGTATAATTCGTAATTTTGTATGGTATACTACTACTTTGATTCTAATCATCTTAATTTTGTCTGAGTCATGAGTTGTGGCAATTTCAGTACTGTCCTTGCTTTAAAATAAACATTCTTCCAGTGCTCTAATCTGAATATTTAAAATGTTGCTTACTGAATTCGCATTAAGGCATATAAAAGTAATATTATCCTACTCAGTATTGGTTACAGATGTATCGAGTGATCATAGACGACGGAACAAATTTAAGTTTGAGGGGTAGACACCGACAATTGGGGATACTCTTTCTGATATGTTAAGTGCTGTCGTTGAATTGAAAACTGAAACAGCGGCTTTCCATGATAGTTATATGCAAGTCTCTATTCCCTGTTCAAAGTGGCACTTCGCTACCGCTTCAAAATGGGGACATGTGCCCCACTGCTACATCCTAATTCCGCCGCCTATGCAAATGATTTATCATAAATTACCGAACAAATATATATCGTCAAGATATCCGTTATCATTCCTTAGAATTTCATACACTAAAAGTTAAAATATTGCTGATTCTCTTTTGAATTATAAAACGCAGTTACCCAATCAGAGAGACGACTTTAGTACTAAATGCTGCCAAAATTAAAAAAAAAAACATGCTCAAAGAAAAATCCAATAGGCTTGTGTCATATGTAAACCGGAAATTTGTTTACCATGCCCTGGTTGTCTAATTATTTATGCATCAAACTAAGTTCTTTCGTTAAGTTTCTGAAGTGAGTGTAGAGCTTTATATCATCATCCATTTTCATGACTCATATGTTAT
>NW_013667714.1:9472-10701 GCF_000517525.1 Limulus polyphemus
CCGACTTGTTGGTAATATTCTTCCTACACTGGCTCCTCAAATGTCCGTGCTTTCCACAGTTCCAACAACCTTTCTGGATACCAGCCTTTCCTGCTGTTGCACCTCCCCTGTGTTGAAGCTTCCAGCATTGAGCTCTCTTGTACCCAGGTTTATTACAGTGCCAGCAAAGTCCCTCAAACCTCTCTGAAAGCTGACCTTTTCTGGCCTTGAATCCAGATGACTGTACTAACCTCGGTACCTCTGTGCTGGACTTAACGTAGGATTCAAATTCTAGAGCTCTGGCCATTGCATCCTGCATGGTAGAGGGGTGTGCTTGCTTCACTTGTATCTTAAGTTGTGGACTGTCCAAGTCATCTACGATTGGATCCCTCAGCAACAACTTGAGGAGATCGGGTGGTGCAGTTGGGTAGGCCTTGTGTGCCATGCTTTCCAAGTCCTGTGCCAGCTCTTGCAGGCTCTCCCCTTTAGCACGTACTCTCGTCCTAAACCTAGCCCTGTAGACTTCAGACTGATTTTGGGTTCGTACCTGAGTTCTAGAGCCTCTAGCAGTGCTCTATAGTTGTGTCTGTCGTCTGCTGACAACTGTCCAAGTATTTCTAGTGGTTGTCATTTCAAGCTCGTTGCCAGATATACTGCTTTCTGCTCCTCTGTCCACCCAATCATTTCTGCCAGGAGCTCAAATTGTGCTCTATATGCTTCCCACGGTGTCTTCCCATCGAATTCCTGTGGTTTCCTTCGTACTGGATCACTCCTATTACTGACACTCATATCTGGGATGTGACTTCTAACAGGACTGAAGATGTCTGCATTAGGGTTTAGCTGTGGGGTCTGGAAGGGGCTTGCCATTGTCTGGGACTGATTAAGTCGATGGTTAATGTATCCTCCTTGTGTAAAAGACAATAGATCGTCCTTTAACGTATCTAATTCGCTTTTAAATTTACTAATGTTTTCCATTTGTACTTCTTGCTTCCTTTCTTGTTCCAGTTGCCACTGCTGTAGTCTCTCTTCTTGTTTCTTTTCTCGTTCTTCTTGTTTATTTTCTTTCTACTCTAACAACTGCTGTAATTTCTCTTCTTGTTTATTTTATTTCTCCTCCAACAACTGCTGTAATCTCTCTTCTTGTTTCTTTTCTCGTTCTTCTTGTTTCTTTTTTTTCCTCCAACAACTGCTGTAATCTCTCTTGTTTATTTTGCTGTTCGAGCTGCCGTTGTTGTAGGTTTTTTGCCACT
>NW_013667714.1:10711-18677 GCF_000517525.1 Limulus polyphemus
CGGGGTCTGGAAGGGGCTTGCCATTGTCTGGGGCTGATTAAGTCGATGGTTAATGTATCCTCCTTGTTTAAAAGACAATAGATCGTCCTTTAACGTATCTAATTCGCTTTTAAATTTACTAATGTTTTCCATTTGTACTTCTTGCTTCCTTTCTTGTTCCAGTTGCCACTGCTGTAGTCTCTCTTCTTGTTTATTTTCTCGTTCTCCTTGTTTATTTTCTTTCTACTCTAACAACTGCTGTAAGTTCTCTTCTTGTTTATTTTCTTTTTCCTCCAACAACTGCTGTAATTTCTCTTCTTGTGTTTATTTTGTTCTTCGAGCTGCCACTGTTGCAGGTTTTCTTGCAACTGCTGTTGTCTCTCTTCTTGTTTCTTTTCTTTTTCCTCCAACAACTGCTGTAATCTCTCTTCTTGTTTAATTTCTCGTTCTTCTTGTTTCTTTTCTTGTTTAATTTCTCGTTCTTCTTGTTTCTTTTCTCGTTTTTCTTGTTTCTTTTGTTGTTCTTGTATTGCTGCCATCAAGTCTGCTATGCTGTAGTTTGATTTGCCGCTTTTCGTTTCCATTTTTTTTTTATCCCACTTCTGACACCAATTTGTTACGTCTCCGTTCGTTAGTTGATTTTCCGTAACTTCGTTCCGACGAAACTTTAGTGACACAAGTCCTTACTTAATAAAACTGGTTTATTCTTTCTGAATATAACTTTACCGATACACTTATTTTCAACAGTCGCTCTATAACAAACGCTATAACAACGAACGTTAACTTCAACAATACTTTCTGACTGCAGTTCAATTACTCACTACCTACACACATTGTCCCGTCACGTTGTGACCATCCTATATATACCAGCCTACCCCCAATCTAGTAAATGCTAGGGCATTCACGAAGGAACGGGATATTTCTAGAAAGCAGGTGGCGTGACACTAGTCACGTGACCTCGCTGACGCAACAATAATAATAAAAACCGCCTAAGGACTATGGTATTTAATAGGTTATCAAAAGCTTCTGCAAAAACGCAGGCTCGCTCAAGAAATGTTATGTAAAGATTAAATTAAACATAGACAACAAAGAAAAACAAATACATAAGCGAACATATAAAAATAATTCACAAATATTTTTATAGTTATTACCAACTGGTCAGCTTTTTTTTCCCTCTCATTGCGATTTCAACTGATTGTTTGGGTAAAGATGTTTTCCGAAATGCTGTACTTTTCGACATCCTGTTTACAATGATGTCATAACTACTGGCAAAATAAATGCATGGGAATTTAGAAAAAGTTACCTGAATGATATATTGCAGAATAGTTATGGAAAGGTTAAATTATAGATTATTTCCACTTTGACAGGATTTTACGACCTACAGATAATAATTTGATAACCGTGTTTAGCATTTACTTCAATTACTGTACAGAGCTCATCTTTATTGCTCATCTTATGAAGGAGAGCAGAAGTGAAACAAACAGCCATCCAAGTACACAACCATAAAGTTAGTTTTTTTTTGTTGTTTTTTTTATCAATATTAGTTTTTGAGAAAAATAGACAATGGACTATCTGCGCTGTACAGTCAGGACGATCAAATCCAGAATTTTAGTCTTATAAATTTTGAAGCTTACAGCTGAGTCATAGGGCATATATGTGAAACAATATGATTTTAATTGTGTACCAGTTTAACGTTGAGAAGTGCCAAAATACTATAACTAAATGCATGTTTTACTAACCTACTCTTGGCACATATATATATATATGCCGTAAGAGGGCGCACAAAGCACCTAGTGGATTGAAATGGATGTATGGAAAGTTGTTTGTTGTTCTTGTTTATTGAGTTTGATTCATAAGAAATAATCTATTATAAAAGGCTGTAAGCGTTATAAAAATAACAACTAAAGAATTGGAGTGCTGTCCTTAACATTACAAAGCAATCGCGCGTAAATTTTACCTTTATCATGTATGGTTTGAAGTTGAACTGTGTAGATTTGCAGTTACACTTACATGGTATAGTTACAAACTTAGTTGCGCTTGCAAGTTGCAGTATTGAGCTATTACAGTTCATAAGTTATAATATTAAATAATACTATATAATAATAGTCACTGTATGATTGTATCATGTATGAGTTAGACGAAATAATAATTTCGTTAACTGATAGTGATAGAAAGTGTATGCTTGGCTTCTGTCTGTGACTCAGAGTGAGACAAACGTTTACTGGCAATACCACTTAGTAACATTAACAATATCGTCTACATACACAACAACATTTTGATTATTGTTAGTAACAAATTCATTGCACGTTAGTTTTTGAGTATAATACAATGTGAAACTTGGGTAAATTATAATATACAGTAACAGATAAAACAAAATGGCATCTAATTGTAATAATAATTAATATACAGTTTGGTAAGAATCTGAAATAAATATTTTATATTTAAGTGTTAAGTATTAAAACGTTTAGTGTAATTATTACACACGTAATATGTAGGTACCTACACTTATAGTAACAGTGAGAGCATAAAGTAACTACTTCATGGACTAAAGAATTGTTTGAAATTTATAGTTTACCATTCCTGCTGGACCAGGTGTGGCCTAGTGGTTAACTTGCCTGACTGTGAACCCAAGATTTTATGGTTCGTGCCCCACAAAATTGCACTCTGTACTTTTAAATCTATGAGTGCTTTTATAAGAGTGATGGTCAAATTCTGCTATTTGGTCAAATAGGAATACTCCATAAATTAGATGTCAGTGCAGTTGACTAACTGCCTTCACTCTAGTGCATCAGTTCAAAATTAAGAAAGGCTAGCACAGGTAACCCATGTGTAGCTTTGCACAAATATCAAAAACAAACAAAACCAATCTTGTTGATTGTGCAAGAGTATGTGGCATGCCCTGTAATGGTATTACAGGTTGTTATTAGAATAACATTTTCTTTTTTTTTATAGATTGTTTAATAGGAATTGTTTACTTCATCATCACTTTACTTAAATATCAGATTCAGTTAGAAAATATTTATTTCATATGTCACAGTTATAAAAACTCACATTCCATTCTAACATTTTCAGTGTAATCTATTAAACAATAAGACTAACTTGCTGACTTACCAATTCTTTTAAGTGATGAGTAAAACCAATTCAAGTAAAGAAATAATAAGTGTTTAAATAAATAAATAATAATGTGTTATTAACCCTTATTCTGATTTGTAAATAATTCATATAAAATTTACAAAAATTACATTTCATCAACTTATCTAGTTCATACCATAACAGTTGTTGCTCATTCAATTTGGTAATGTCTCAGTTGCTACTGTGTCTGTCGTATCCAGATTGGCCTGATGAGACCTGACACTTTGTGAAGAGCCTCATCAGCACTTGATATTGTACATATAGTGTGATTGACATATTGTTATAGATACTTCCATCTTTTACTCGTAAATTCTTATACTTACTAATATAGGCTTCTTCCATTAATGTTGTTGCTTTACCTGCTCTGGAAACAATATGACTAGTTAGCTGGTTTTCCAGTTCTTTTGAATGGTGAGGGAAGTTAATTCAAGTACAAAATTAAAAATAAAATTTTTATGTTATTAATTCTTACCCTAATTTGATAAAGCTGTTAGAGGTCATTCCATACATTATTTAACAGCATTAAAAAAAATTGTAGAATGATAAATTTCAAATGTTTTGTTTTAACTGTCAGATTATTTGCTAGGTTAAATATGTATATGATACAGCTAAATATTTAGCTATAATTTAGTAAAGATGATTTACAAAAGAATTGTTTTTTGTCGGTCCAGTATAAATACCTTGATGGGGTTAACATAGGTACTTATAAAAGGAGTAGAAAGGGTATTGGTGAGAGGAAAAAAAAATTTAAATGGCTAAACATTAGACTGTGAAATCTTATCTTAAACAATTGGGAATGCACCATATTATATCTAACATTCTAAAGAATTTTTTTAATCACAGAATTCTTTTCTCAAAATCTCCATAAAATCTTTAAAGAATTGCTTCAAGTCTACGGGGTGTCTAGAATGTCTGGAACCATAGGTGATTTGCAGCTTTTCATAATTTCAGATACATGACTAACTATGGCACTATCAAAGTATAAGAAGGTTGAATTAATCCTGTTCTTAATCCAAACTTGTTTTTAATTAAAAGGACAGCATGTGGAAGACATTCTGTAAAATTCATTGAAGTGCCTATGGTTTCAGACTTTTCAGACACCTTGTAGTGTTCAATAATTTTGAGAGGCCATGCCTACTCACAGTGTCAAGAAAATTATGTGCATGATAATATTAAATATTTTTCATTGTCAGTACACCCTTAATCATTGTAATGTGAATTTTTATGTTTCTTAATAAAACAGATATGTTGGTTATAATTTATCTATTATTAAATGTAAGAATAGGCAAAGTGACATAGGGGCATCAATGTTACCCATCTCTTACAACTTGTACAAGTTTAAGGCATTTCATTACATTGCACTGTGAAAAGAATAGCTATAGCGAAGGAAAAAAGGAATTTGACAATTTTAGACAATGAGAAATTGTAAATTGGATGTTTGAATGTAAATAAGCTAACAGCATCAGAACACATTTTAAATATAATGGATTTTTAACCATACCTAAATATGTTACTAGTATGCATAATTTAAAAAGTTTTTACTGTGCATTTTTACTATAAAAACTTTTATTTACTCATAGAATTTTGCTGTAACAAGAATGTGAAAAAGTTAACGTTGATTTTCAAATATATTAAAATTTGTAGTTGTATTATATTTTCAAGATAATAATGGCATATTTATCTTAGTAGATTTACAAAATTTTGAAACTTTAGATATTTATAGATGTATTATAATGCATATCTGATAAGAATTTAATAAAACTTTAACTGCTTTTACATCAATGATATTTCAATGTGTTTAGCAAGTGAAATAACAAATCAAGAATTTTATAGTTATACACTTTTTTCAGTTGCACATCATTATATCCTTCCATTATAGTCCAAAAAAGGTTAAGTACATCATTAAAGGGGATATTTTTAATGTAGACATGTCTATAACTTACACCAGTTAAGTGTAAACAATGACAAAATATTTGAATGTCATCATTCCTTATTTGTTGAATATTATTTTTAGGTTTAATGTATCCAAGCAATATACATAAATAAAAATGGCAATGTTTTGCAGGGAGTTTCCTTGACCAGCTAAAACTTTGAAAAAAAAAACACTTTTTTTAAGATTTAAAACTTAATAATGTTTAATCATTTACGTAAAACATTTGGACCTGGCATGGCCTGGTGATTCAGGTGTCCTACTCGCAATATGAGGGTCACGAGTGTAAAAATTCGTAATTTACAAAAATACTTACCGACTCCAAATTAGTTGGGATTAAAAAAAACCATTGAAAACATTATTGAAAAAACAAACAAGGACAACTAATATGGTTGGAGACGGCTTGAATGGGTAATGAAGAAAAACTTTAATGATGATGACAAAACCTTGTTGAAACATTGTACATTTGCTGTTATGTTAAACTTATATTAAAGTTTTTCTTCATTACCCATTCAAGCCATCTCCAACCATTAATTGCTCCAGAAGTTAATTTTTTCAGTCAAAAATTATAATTTGCAATCATTCCAGAAGTAAAGTTTGATTAAATTACTAGTAACTCTGTCATGGTCAGAATATCATTTGATACCATGAATGCTGAAGTACCTGTATCAAAATATTGATGGTTTTAAGCAATACCTGAGGGAACAACAGAAGGAGTCAAATACTATATTAACTGTAAAAGATAAAGATATATTCTGTATTCTATGCTGTAGAAAAATATATTTGGGTTGTACCGAAATTGATTTCATATTATTGTCTGTCTTGTTGTCCATGTATTCAACTTTTTGCCCACCTTAATATGCAACTGCTCATCCAAAGTACAAGTGAATAGTTCACTGGCTAAAGGCCTTTATGTAGGTTCCTTTTTGTTTTTATCATTTTAAAAAAATGTTTAAAACTAATCTAATTTTAGACTGCTTTTTATAATTGTCTTCTCACATATTTTGCATTCTTTCATTTTTCAGCGTGAAGAGAAAGCTCTTGAAGCAGCAATAGATGCCCTCATTAGTAGAACACAGGATGTGAAAAATTCTTTAACTTCATTTCTAATGAAACTAGAAACAGAATATGAAACAATAAACTGGTGAGTACTCTTATTGTTTCAATCAGTATTAACAAGTTTTGGTGACCACGTCACTAAGAAACAATAAATCTATGCTTTATTTTAGTTTAATGTAATTGTTTTAAAATTTTGATAATACACCTCTGAAGATAAATAATCTTTAACAAGAAATAATTGGAAGATTAAAAAAAACTATAACAGTACAACATAAACAACACAATTCACAAACTTTGTCTCACATCAAATAAAATCTTTATTTCTCATACCATCATATTATAACATGTCACAACTAAATGACAATATAATTCCAGTGAAACACAGCATTATCAAATATTTTGAACTTTAATAACCTGAGTACTAGTAGTAAACCCCAACATTCAAATAAATGAAAAAAAAATCTCATGAGTTAAAGTAGAATTTAAAAATGCAAAACAAATTAAAGTTGTGGTACAATCTATGTTATCTCTCTCCCCTTTTAGATTATAGTTTCAAAATAAAGTTGTAATGCAATCCATGGTATCTCTCCCCTAAAAGTTACAGGAGAGAACCTGGCTTTATGTACTAGTACAATAATCATTAATTGAGCCAGGTTGGTCATGAAATGCTTATCATGCACTTGATCTTTGTCAACCCATTTATGTGAAAAGGTGTGGTAGCCACAGGCCATTTCAATTTGTCCATATTAAATAAGGTACATGGTACCATCCCGCATCACAGTTATATAACATTGAAAATTTAGTAACGTTCACTTTTTCAATATCATGAATTACAATAGATCAATTTTGAGGAATGCATTCACTCTAAAAAGTGTAATGTGCTGTTATAGACAGAATATCAAAATTTATCTTTGAAGTATAATGCTATGTAAAAATCTTATATTTTTAAGTTAGAGTGAATTTAGAAAAGTTTATTTATACCCCCTTTCTTAGCATATTGATATCACTAATAATTTTCTCCATACAGTAGGAGTAGGAATATTTAAAAACAGAATAATTATGCTTCTAAAAGATACAGATTTTGTATTTATTATGTTAGAATTAACTATTATTTTTCAAAAGTTTGTTGACTCTATGGAAACTTTTGATGATTGAAAAATAATCAGAATGAACCCTGATATTAAAAAAGTAAGTGTCAAGAGTGGATCTGAGTTGAGTTTATCTAGATTCTGGAAAATCTGATCCCCTAAGGTCAGCCTGAAAAGACATGGTTAGGATTGTACAACCATATAAAAAGTATTAAGTTAAACATGTTTATAAATTAGCATATGTGCAGACGTTGTATATGAAGATCTAAAAAATTTAAGTTGACTATAATGTTTTAGCATAGTTAACCCTGGAGAATGGCATTAATATTTTGAGATTTTCATGCATATTATGATGACTCACTATAATATCAGTTTGATCTTTCATTTCCTTCTGCCTTGTTTTCAAAGGAAAACTGGGTTACTGTGTGATAGTATGCTCCATCCATGTCTATAATTTGCTTTTGTTTTACAAAGCCAATGGAAAATCAGTTCATGTTTTAAAAGCTGTGTTAAAGATTTCCTCATAAATTACCAATACCAGTTGTTTTTATCTAATGTTATATATGTCTCATAAGTTTAACAAAGCAGTTGTGTAGTGAAATTTATAATCAATTTTTGAATAACAAAGACAGCTATTTAGACTTCTTCGTGGTGCTTAAATATGGAAGATATTTCCAAGAGGCATCATGAGTCAAAAGCAAATGACTACTTATTCAATTATGTACAAGCTGCCCCGTGTCAGATAACAATACAAAGAATTAAATTGTGGCAGATTGCT
>NW_013667714.1:19235-44521 GCF_000517525.1 Limulus polyphemus
CCTCACTAGTATAAAGGCTTGGTTTGGTCTGATATTTCATTGGTGGTAGTGCCCAGGGTCACTGATGAGGAGTGGAATTCTCTGAAACTAGTCTGGCTCATAAACACACACCCCAATGAAAGAATAGACCATTCCAAGCTTTAACTTGTTGTTAAACAAATGTTTAAACAACTCTACTTATTTAATTATGCATTCAACAGTTGCAGGTCAATTTATATTAAGAATATTAATATATGATAGCTTACAATAATAACTCCTACATAAGCAACAAAAGAAGTGTAATTTTTATTTATGAATGTTTGTGCTAGTACAAAACAAAAATATAACCTGGAAAAAACCAAGGTGGACTAAACTGGAAAGTACTTTTGAAATAAAGTATGGAATTATCCTTTTTATTGAGAAAATACTGGGAAATGTACTATACTTTTTCTCCCAGGGATGAAATTTGTTGCTATTACTGCTTTAGTGCCTGAAAAACAGAACCAAAAAATTAAAGCTTCATGGCTAGTTTTACCACTGCACATGGGCTTAATTTCACTTCTTATTGTTATTAATGAGATGTTTGAATCTACTGTTAAAAGTCAAAAAGTTAGCATTTAATAAACCATTCTGACATTGTTTTAAAAAAGAGATTTCTTGTCCTTACCCTTACCTGCTTGATGTATTTCTTTTTCTTCTATTAGAACTTGCCCTTGTTGATATTAGCTATCTTGGTGATTAGTAAGTTAAATGTATAGAAAACTAACGTAATGGTACAAAGCAAGAAGGAGATGATAAATTAGCATTTTTTACCCTTGCCCCTGTGTGTGTTGGGGGGAGGTATTGCAATATGGTCTGTGTGTGTCTGTCTGTCTGTGTTTCTATGCTCAATATGGGAAATTAGCATGGGACAGTCCTCCCCAGATTTGGTCCAGATCTGGATTCTGGGTCACTTTGAAGTTTTTTTATAATGGGGAGATAGGGTATTTTTGCAGTTTTGGGTTATTAACTCTGTGAAGTTTGATTGGATTTGTACCAAATTTCATGGACACATTAAAGTTGAGACTTCTCACCACACTACAAAATATTATCCAAGTTTTTGAAGCTTAAATTTGATGTTTTCAAATATAAATACATGCAATCTCAAAAAGGAGTAGTGGAGTGAGGGTTTACAATCTCTCCAATTGGAAACGTGACCTGTAGAATCCCTCAGGAATTTATATTGAGGCCTTTGTTATGTATTATGTCTATAATAATTTGTTTATGTTATTGTAAAATAATATCTCTTATATTTTCTGGTGATACTAATGGGCTGGGATTAGCTGACTCTAATGAGAATAGTTTTCTTATTCAAAACTTTTAAAAGACCTTGATGATCTTTATGATGGGGTGACATTGTAAAAATGACTTTGAGTATAGAGAAGCATATAAAGGCTTGTACCTGGGACAAGAAGATTTTAAAAAAGAATTACTGGTGCTCTGAAAAATTTAGAAGGACATGTGTGGGGTTTTCATAAAAATATAATTTTCAGCTGAGTGTGTAGTTGTAGTTAAGAGAATAGAGAATAAACAGTTATGTTAGGTTAAGTAAGTTATATTAAAATTATTTTTAATATTCAAATAAGTAAGTCATGACAACCAAGTCAATATAAAGTTGTGATAGAATGGCATGTATCAGAACTACATTTTGACATTGTTTGGCCTTCACTAGGTGATGTAATGCCACCAAAAATTGATTGCCTTTGAGAATGCTACGTAACAGTCATTTCCAATGCATAGTATTCATATACTCGGATTAAGGCTGCATTTGAAGGTTCTTACACTAGCCAGGAATTCAAAGATAGCTCTAAACATTTGAAGATTCATCAGGTGGCATTCAAGTAGTGTCAGATTTTGTGTTTTAATCTTTTGTTGACAGAAATGTTTGAATAGTAATTACACATTAAATGTCACTCAGATGGAAAATGTTATATTTTCAAGATAACTCACCTTCTCACAAAAAATATCTATCTTTCTCATGCATCCCTTATCTCCCCAAACCCATAATACCACAGCTAATTATCAAGTTGATTATTTAATATGACTATCATGTTTACTAATCAATTAAAAATTCAAGAAAATCATTGCTTAAGGTATATTGTTGTAAAGCAACAGGATATGCTAGGTTAAAGACTTTTAGGTGATGATAAAAACTTCATTTAGGACATAGAATGTTCCATATCAACAACTTGTTTAAAATCCCATCAATCCACGTTTGAATGGCTAAGAATGTGACACAGGAAATAATCTGCATAGGAAGTATGGGAGTGGTGATCCCACAGGACTACACCACTAATACTCAACCTCTATGTTTACAGGAAATTTTAATTTAAGGACAAAAGTATGAGAGCAGTGACCCCATAGGACTACACCTCTGATACTCAACCCTCTGTGTTTACAGGAAATTTTAATTTAAGAACAAGAGTATGGGAGCAGTGACCCCATAGGACTACACCTCTGATACTCAACCCTCTGTGTTTACAGGAAATTTTAATTTAAGAACAAGAGTATGGGAGCAGTGACCCCATAGGACTACACCACTGATACTCAACCATCTGTGTTTACAGGAAATGTGATTTAAGAACAAGAATATTATTTTAACTAGTGTGACCTCAGTTGAAGTGCTGTGAACAGTTCTGGCTCATTTACTTCAACAAGAATATTAGCATACTGAATAGTAGTACAGAAACAGGACACTACATGTAGTAGGTTTCTATCCGACTTAAGTTACGTAGAAAGGCTTAAGACTTTGTATATGTTTTCTTAAAAACATAGAAAAACTGGATGTGACTTGATTCTATTGTGCAAAATTGTAAGTGATCTGGACAGCTTTCTCTGTGAGTGGCTTCTTTGATAGAAAGAAAACTTGGGAAATATGAACTGTAGTAATTTTAATATCAGGGTAATAAGCGTTGGAAGGCCAGTGCAAAGCTTTTTTGTTTACGTGAGTGTTTTTCGAGGATATTATTTTTATTATGATCTGTCTAATTTGTTTCAACTGGATTAGTGAACTTGTAGGTTATCGATAATTCCTTATGATGCTGTAATACCAAAATATTGAGCTAATAAAGATACATTCTGAAGGTATAGGATATTATTTGTATTAATAGAAATGTTATAAGCTTGTAAACAGTTTTTGGTGATGCTCTGGTGTGTGTATGTAGTTTGAATTATTTTACACTTTCATTGGGTAGGTGTTGACATATGGGCATGAAGATCTACATTTGATTTGTTTATTTTGTTTTAGCTGACTCATTTTGTGAGTGACAGATGATCTCCTTCTAATGAATGGCCTTTTGATATTAAATGTATAATTGCTTGGCGTATCTGTCTATCTGTATTATATTTTTTCAACTAATGGAAAAGCTTCAACTCCACACAGAAACAGTATCTCGCTTTTATCACAGAGGAAAAAAATACTTTAGCAATTATTCATCTTGAACAAGAATAATGCATGTATTCAGTTTTATTCTTGTGTACTGGTATTTGTATTATATTTAACGTTGGAACATATCATCAAAATCCTGATTAAATATTGCTTTTGTGAGAAGCATGAATATTGATAGATATAGACAAAATTGTAAGTATATCACTCAATCAAAAAGGCCAGTACAAGTGGCAACAAAATATTAAGGGTAAAAAAAATTATCATCAATAAATTCTTACCTTAGCAAGTTATCTACATTGCTCAGAAATTTAAAGCATGGTATGGAACAAGACTGCACAAATGGTATTAAATCTATCACCCTGGATTTTAAAGACTGCTTAGGATCATAGGCCAGCACACCACAATAGCTCTCATAACTTATTCAAGGCAGACACGAAAGTAAAGAATTGACTTTATGATGCCTTTAGCATCAAAATTGGGGTAAACAACAACAGAAAACCATTATATAAAGGAATGAATCCCAGTTCTTTGCATTGATCCATCATGCTTATACTGCACACTGTTATTCGAGGCAAATGACATTCAGAATCTATCATTGTCAGTCAAGAGCAATGAGCTGAATCCATTTGGAACACACTTGGATGTTCTAAAATGCCTTCTGGAGGATAGAAAAGGCAGTCTTTGAACTCTCACACACTTGTTTCTGCTCTGAAAAAGGGGTGGCAGTCTATTCCACTAGATGTGTACCAACGGTTAATACTAGTAACAGAATCCAGGCTGTGAATAATGTTTGTGGTGGAATTTCTCTCTCTTATGGCAAAATACAACATCCCCTTTCTCAAAATATATTCTCCCAATATGTTTGAGCTTTGAAATGTAGAAGAAGAGCCACAACAACACATCCCTGACCCATTTTATAGTATGCACATATGTACACACCTTACCAAATTTATTTGAAAAAAAATAATTTGATAATAACACCCAGCCCATGATTTGCTGCATATTTTGAATTTATTGTAAAATCTTTACAATTTCTTATTCCATTTTATGTTCAAAATGTACAAATTGAGTATTATTTTTGCACCAGACATTAAAACTACAATTATGACCAGCATTTATGAACCAATTACATCACAAGATACTGTTAAGCTCAGTTATTTTACTGTTATGTTGATCTTTTCTAGGTTTAAAAACTACAAGGTATAAGAATAATACAAAACTTATTGGTTTCTGAGAGGACATAAATGTCAGAAATAATTTGTGGAATTAATTGCAATATTCAGGTTTTTTGTCTAAATGTTTTTGTATGGACTTGTATGCTATTAGAGACCCTGTGACCAACAAAGTCAATGGACCACAATCAAAGAGATTTGTTGCTTAGATAATTTAGAAAACCATCGTGTTCCATATAACAATTCTAAGTTTAAGCTATAAAGTCTGTTGCCTAAAAAATTTATTCAATTTCTTGAAAGCTTGTGTTATGAGACATTTATTTTCTGCTTTTAACTTTTCTGTCTAATGGATATTTTAAATTGGTAATTTATGAGATGAAAGTTAAACATTATCCATATTGCTTACTTAATAATATGTATGTATAATCATGAAGTTGAATTTGTTAATATTACAACTGACTAATAAAATTAATGAAACTAGAAATTTTGTTATTAAGGGAGTATCTTTTGCTGTGTGAGTGTTAAGAAGTATATTTTTTTCATTCATAAGTAGTGTGTTTGGAAACAGGTGAACTATTTTCTAAAATTCTGAAATGTTAAATTTACTGCGTTTTTGACGTGCTACAGTTGTTATTCTTAACTTATTTTAGGCCCAATGTTTTAGACAATTTTGCCTTGTTATCTGGCCAAGTGAACACATTAATGAAGATCTTGAAGAATGATAAAACTCCGTTGCTAAGAAATCGGGTTTTGCTGCCATTGGCACTTTCTCCTGAAAGAGATGAAGAGCTAGTAGTAAGTGAATATCTTAGACTATACTTCAATAATTTGCCTTGGCATTTTTCAAACAAAAGAAACATAATATAATAAATACTACTGTTAACTCTCTCACTATGGGTCTTCCTATGGTCAGGGGTCAAAGAGCATGTCGTCATGTTTCTAAACTTACATTCAAAATTTTATTGGTCTACTATTTTATGAATGTGTGCCAATAGGTTTGGTATCAAATTGTAGATTATAATTTAAGTTTTAGTATTATACATTAGTTAATTTCTTAATATAAAGCTAAATATTAAAACAAAATTTCTAAATATTGATTTTTGTGTGTGTATCACATGGTATGTTGAATACAACTTTGGTTCAAATTAGATGTTTGGGATGTCCAAATACAAAGTCTATAGTTTCGTACGAATTAGAAGCTCAAATTACTGATATTGACAAGATAAAATATAAAATAAGAACCTCCTATCTTTTCTATTTGCTGAAATATCGCTACATTTAATGAGTCAAACACACTGGCTCTGCCCACCTCTTTCCATTTTTGGAAATGCTTACATACACCTACGTCTGTCTATGATGTGTGAATAACCAATCACAAGCTCAGAATGACCCCCTGGTGGTTTTTCAGTCTCTAGAAGGTGTGAAGCTCCCAAGATTATTTCTTTGTCTTGAATTGTGAAAGAAGCGGTAAGTGAAAATGTTGTCTGAAAAACAATTTTTTTTCCTCAAATAGTTAATAAGCCTGATAAATTACAGAAGAATTCTGAAATATTGATAGAGTAATTTATAATATTTGGTTATTTCAAAATGCATATATAAAATCTCAAAAAATTTAGTTTTACATCCTCCACGTGTGAAATTTGACAAGGCTTAGTAAATTTCGGCAAGCAGGCAAATGAGTACAAAGTTTGTAAGTAGAAAAAATCATTGTTTTCTATATTTCTTTGTTCAATGTTTTAAGAAAAATAACTGAAATTTAAGAAGTTATTTATAAATAGTAATAATATATATGCATATGTAATGTATTATAACTGAAATGTGACTTTATTTTACAAAATACCAGTTCTCTAGAACAAACCAAAGACAGGTCACTTTGTAAAGGCCAGTCTTATACTATTGGATATGGTAATGTGAGTACACGTGTGCCACGTCATTGCAACTTCTGTAATGTTAGTTAGACACAACTGAAGGATCAATGAAATCAGCATTGTAAAACGAATAATGAAATAAATATTGCAGTACCGTTATAGGTACTGGTTGTCAACTTATTGTCATAACGGATAATGTCTGTAGTAATAGCACCCAAGTGCATTGAGGATATCCCATATATCAGACAATATCCAAATGCCGATGTCAATCTAGTCAGCCGTAATGGAAAATCATATATAAAAAAAAATCATTAATCAAATAAGGGTATGAAGCTGAGTGCTTATACCCACAACATCTAAGCTTCTACTGCCTTTTACTGTCTGTAACCAGTTGTGGGAAGGCAGTTACCCTTAAATTTCTTAAAGTAGAAATGAAGCCACCCTAATATTTTTACTAATTAAACTCCCAACCTCCACCTTGTTATAATTTATGGTCATTCTAGGATGAAAAATGCATAACTTGTATCTATATCCGAATTTTTTATGTTGGTTTTGAGGTCAGTCAAATCCATACAGAGATACAATAGTGAAAATAACAGATAAAATGTAATGTTTTTTCTAACAAAGCATTTGATAATTAACTGGAGTTTACTAAGAAGCTATAAAGATTTTGCATGTGGAATTTGACAATTTTCTGATGCATAAAAGTATTTTTAATCTTAAAATCAAAATTACTTTGCATGTTGGATAGTCAACATTCAAAAAGAAAAAAATGCATGAGCAAATCATTACTTAAAAAATCTGGTATTTTGTGTAATAAACCCTTGTAATGTTTACTGATAATCTGCAAAATTTCGTGAAGATGGGCTTCATGTATTAAAAGCTATAGTTTGAAATCTAACAAGTACAAATGATTATGAGGTTGGTTCTTGGGACTAAGACCGTAGTGAGAGTTAACGGGTGATTCCATTTAGTATTGCAATGTTTTTTTAATCTTTAACATTTCAGATTCAGCTCCAAATTGGAAAATATTATTATTAAACAAAGGTAAGTATAAAAACTTCAAATTTATATCTAAAATTTTAATATGTCAAATTTCTAAAAAGCTACCTACAATTTACCTGGGATTTTGGATGTGTAGGTAAAATGTGAAATAGCCAGTTTTTTTATTGTTCTGTTTTTTTTTTTTGTTTTTTTTTTTTTGCTGAATCTAATTTGGTGAACATTCCAAGTTTTGGTGTGGGATAGAGGGGAAGAAAAAAATTTAATTTTTGTACATGGATAAACATTGCAGATTCATACTTATTTATATGAACTTAGTTCTGCAAATAATACTATATCAACAAAGTTATTTTTTACACAACACAATTACTTTAAAGTTATAAAATGTAAATGAACCTTTATATGAAAGGTAGGATGCTGCTTTTCAATTCTTTTGTGTAAAGGTTCAATTTAATGTATAAAGAATTACGAAAGAATGGTTAATAAAGCATTGATGTGAATAGTCTTGTTTGTTTTGTCAGTTTTATAGAGACTTTGTTCAAATTTTAAAGTTTTCATAAGATTTTTATTTTATTTTTTTCATTATTATTATTATTATAAACAGCAAGTGTTCTAACAGATTATTTGTAATCCATACAATTACTTCTCAGAATCTTTCTTGTTTTGTCAATAGATTTTCAATATAAACATGAAGGAAAGTCATCTTGTGTATGTTACTTTGAAATGCATCTTCTTAGACAATAAATTATGGATCAGGTTTTATCAAGAAAAATAACACCACATAAATTTTGTACTGTTTTTGCACCTTAGCTAGCTTTGTAACATAGGAAAGATGTCCCAGTCAGAATGAAGTTTATAATGCAAACTTTTTTTTTCTAGGATTCAGTTTGTATTTTATCAGTATACAAATTGTCCAGAAAGATAAGAATGTAAAACTTTTATAAAAATTTCTTTTGACAATACCAACATTTAATTAAATAATATACTCTGATGAAATGTTAACCCTAACTTTGTTGTTGTTAAGATTGTACTATGAGTGTTAATATACTTCTAATACACTTTGCAACATCACAAACTTTTAAATTAAGAGGATATAGGAAGTGTAGCCAGCCTTGGTGAGAGATATGAAGAAATACAAAGGTAGTTTTTTGTTTTTTTATCTTTTGGCATAGAAAAACGTGTGGATGATACAGTTAAGGTTTCCAAAATTGTTAGGGATTTGAATAGATCATCAATTAGACTGTTTTATTATATTATGAAAATATTTGTATAAAAAAGTTTTGAGATGCATATTTTTTGTAATTGTTTGAATTATCAGTATATAGATTTAGCTTGAGTGATGTACGTGGGTCTTCTATGTAAAGAATTATTAACTTTGAACAAGTAAGTACACTTTAAACATGAGCCAGTAGTTCAAGACATGTTTCATTGTCCCAGTAGGAGAATTTCACACATTAAGCAATAATTTCAGACTTTTCTATGGAGACTGCATTCGTCCTTTGCCAATTTACATCTTACATCAACAGTAATATAGAGAAAAGATAATTATTTTTATATTAAGATATAATGGTGCCACAATTTTGAAGCAACAGTAATATAGAGAAAAGATAATTATTTTTATATTAAGATATAATAGTGCCACAATTTTGAAGCAACAGTAATATAGAGAAAAGATAATTATTTTTATATTAAGATATAATTGTTATAGTAACCCCAAAATGTGTATGAATAAATCTTCCCTAACTAGGCTTGAACTCCAAATCCCTTGTGCACATTAATGTTTTTTTAGACTAATGCATTCCCAACTGAATTACGAGGACTTCAAGCACCAACCTGATTTCCTTCACCTCATTCACCACCAAGCTTTATATTTCATAATGAAAATCCATATTTGTTTGCTACTTTTTTGTTGTTGCAGTTTGTTTAACTAACACCAAAAATCTATGGTAGAAACTGACGGAGAACCGTGTTCAAGCTTTCAGTCATGAAGTGGTGCCAGATTATCTTCGTACCAAACTTGATCCTGAAGTGGAAAGTGTTGAACAGCAAATTCTTGCAAAGGCCAATCTAACACCTGCTGATGCAGCTCAGGTTCGTAAGATGGGCTTTACTTAGTTCTGATGTTAAATGTATTGTAGGTGTGTTTCAAAAACTTGTATGCAACCATTTTCATAAAGTTTTTGAACAATTTGTCTCTCAGGACTAAAACGTAATTTTTTGAAAGGTGTTACTTTGTGAAATACAACATGTACTGAATAATTGTGTTTACTTAAACACCAACAGATGATTTTTATCTAAACAAAATACATATAACAATTTTAACCATAGATAAAACATAGAAAATGAATACAACTATGTATCTAGATTCAGTTGCCCATACTATTTTTCAATATTTTTTATTATTATATTTTGTAAGGATAAAGAAGATCATTTTGATTGGAACAACAAAATAAAGTTAATGCAGAAGACCCCAAAGTCATGCCCAATACATTATAATAACATACAGAAATCAGGTTTTCTTACAGTAAACCTCCACTTGAAACTAAACATATACAGGAAGGACAATTATACCTCATTTTACATTTACCTTTCAAAAGTGAATCTATTAAACTTTCAACAAAAATAAAATACCATTGGTTTTTAATAACATAAAACATATTCAAATGCATTAAATTTTTTTTCTTGTACTCATCTTCACACAAACTATTAATGACTTTATAAGCTGTTGTAGTTGTGTATCTTACCTAAATAATATGTGAACCTAAAACCTTGTAATTCAACATTAAATAAATAATTATTATTTATATCCAGTATTTTAATGTGTTGTGATATCATTGATTTAATTCTAAAATTATAATGCTTGGCTGTTTTGCAGGCAAATGTGAGTAAGAATTAATTTTTTAGTGAGATTCTTATAATCTGGTGATGATTCCAGTCACAGGTGTGTAAAGAGTTTCTTATATTATAATTCATTGTTACTTGTTATAAAAATATGTTTATCACCAAACATCACCTGTTAAAAGTCCAATTTCTGCCTCTTGCATAACTTTTGCATATGCTGTGTTTTTAGCCATGGCGTAGTGGCTCTGAATTTTTCAAGTACAAACTTTTAGCTCATAGCTCTGTCATCTCTTGGCTGATTTAAGATTTAATTACAGTTTTGGATTCAGGAGGTCAAACCCTTTTGATTTATATATTTGACCATGCCCAAGGTCTCGTAGATTGATTTACTCTAATCCTGCCAAAAGAATTTCAAGTGCCACTGCTGTTGAGGATTCCATCTTGTTGTGAATTGATTTTAGAATGTTTACACAAAAAAATAACATGATGAGATGACAATCATAGGTAAAATGTGAGAATGAATTTTATGGCATAGATTATGTAAAAGATTTGTCAAACACCATAGTGCAGTTAGTGTATACTTAACTTATAAAAATAAGTAGGTTTGATGGATATTTGATTCTCATTTTATGAACATTTTAAACACTACGGTATAATTTTTAACGAGCATGTTTTAATCTATGTTTAGAGAAGATTTCTGTTGAACTTTCATTATCATAAAATTCAATTTTAAAGTAGATGCTTGTGACAGTTAATTTTTGGTCAGTTGATAGCCATACTATGTTGCTAAAACAAATCAGTATAGAGAACTTAAACACAATGTGCTCTTGAAGTATGTTAACTTATATCTGTTAACCTTGGGATAAGTTACCAGTATTAAAGAAATTTGCAGACTGGTATGTGAACAGAAATGACATATTTTTTTCTTGTAGTTCTTATAATTTTGTAGTTACTTCATATAAATTTTGCTAATTAGAGAAACTGAAATTGTCATGGTTGTTAAAATACATAAATTCACCCATACCTTCGATATCTAGCTGTCCAGATTTGTCCCTAGAAAGTGACAATTGTTTTGAATTGTTTGAAATAACACCTGGAGAAACGGTTTATTGAAATGTGTTGTACTATATAAAAACATTCTACTGAACAAGTGGGAATTTTTTGAGCTAGAATTCTTAATACATTGAAATAGATTTAATACATAAAAGTTGTGTGATGATCTTAAATCATAATATACTTTATGTACAACTCTACAGGTTATAACAGATTCCAGTCTGTTTGAAAAGAAGCTAAATTTTGGCTTAACTACAGAAAGAAGATATGGACGTGTTGCCTTTGTGAAAATAAAATATTGTTATAAGCATTTTATCAATTACATAAAATGTAGAACATTGCTTGCAATTTTTGATTTGAACATAGAGCAAATACGATGGTGAAAGGAAAGGCACAGAAAATTAAATTTTTAGGTATTTGTGATACTAATTTAATGTAATTTGCTCTTGAGCTCTTTCTAAGATGAAGTTTTATTTTTATTCTCACAGAAACAAATTACAAGTCTGAATAAAATATGCACAAATGTTATAGATTTAGTGAAGTCAGCAAGGGATGCTTGGGAAAGTGAAACTGGTGAGTAAATGGAATTTAGGAGCCTACCTTTTAAGTTGAAGTAAAACAAAAACTTGAGATATCAGTTACTGTTATAAAAACATGAGAAATATCTGTAGGTTCTAAAACTTTCATTCAAACATAGGCTAATTATATGAAATTTAAAGATAGGGAGATACAATTTCATAGGTAAAAAAAAACAACTAATTATTTAATTTTTCCTGTAACACAGCTGTGGAGATTTCATTTAAACAAAAATATTTGTCATGAAGAAGGATGGAAAGTATCTTACATTATTGTTCATAAATAAATGATCTTCTTAACAGAGAGAAAATATCAGTTGATGTTACACAAGTATTTGTGTTATCCATTTCCTCTTATTTTTTAATATAATTCAAATTTTCCCATGACCCTATGGTTCTGTGGTTTGTTTATAGGCCAGAGAGCAAGTGTAACACAGACATCTTCCATGACTGACACAAATACGTTAATCAGTGCTATCAGTCTAGGAAAAGGACTTAAACCATCCACTGGTCCCATGAACCAGGCAAGCTCTCAGCAAGGCCCTATTCCTCAAGTTCAACCATCTAGGTCTGGTAAGTGTAAAAATAAATATTCCAAGTATGGTACTTAAAAAAACAATAAAACATTATCGAATACTCCATTCTAAGTTAATTTACTTAAGTTGCTGTCTTCCAGGAACTCAGCTGTTGAGTAAGTAGCTTTACCTTTTTAACCATTCATTTTCCAAACATTCAATGTTATTAAACAAATGATGCTTCTCATAGGTCTCAAAACATTAAACGTTTTGTAGTAATATGTATGTGCTGTTACATCACAAGTTGTACATTACTTATGAATGTTCATCAGAGGGAGGAGCATATTATGAATACCTTGTTTTGAATGACAGTTTACATGTTCTTGCTAATTTTCAAGCAAATCCATCTCCAACCTGAGAGCCTTAAATTGTCTATTGATCTTCATTTCGGGAGAAGAAATTGAAAATTTTTCGATATCAAAAATTAGTTGTTATTTTGAAACACCATTTATTTGTCCATGCTAATCTTCATATAAATCCATATATAGCCAATTGCGAGAGTTCCTAAAATCTAAACAAAAATACTTACTTTGAGCAGTTTCTTACATGACCTGGTCAGTTTTTATGTAAGTTGGTGCATCCAGTCTTGAGAGCCCCCCCCCCCTCCAAAGAAAAGACTTTAACTCCAAGTTTGAAAATTTTCAAAAGCTGAAGTTAGATTACAGGTGGTTAGGGTACTTAATTAACAATCTGTGGTTCTAGTTATCAAAACCCTTTGACAGACAGACTCATCATTTCAACCACAGGAGTATTGTCATGTGGTGGTTAATCTCGCTGTTTGTAGCTAAAATGTAGGCAAAGAGTTGGTGATTGATGATGTTGACTAGCTGCCTTCTTTTTAGTCTATCACTTCAATATTAGGGATGGCTGGCACAGATAGTTCTTGAGTAGCTTTGCATGGAATTTCAATAAACAATCAAGGTTCTTGGTTTGAGTAGTTTAGGCCAGAGTTTTTTTTATTTTTAGTGTTGCAAAAATTTTCCAATGAAGCTAGGGATCGGAGGAAGGAAAAAATAAAAAAATTGTGCCATCAGTTATTAGCGTGCATGTAATTTAGGTGTCTAAAATTCCCTGATGCAACATTCTCATCTTCATTCAATGTTCGGCCTATCAAGTCACCAATGTTTTCATCCAAATTAATTTTTTGTATTGAATGTATCACAATATCTAAGTTTTTCCTTATAATTACTGAGATCTATAATGTCATTCTACATATGACTCACAAGACACACAACTGTTTCATCTGCTCTGCACAGTGAAAAATAGCATAATTGATTGCTTTTAAATTTGTGAAATTGCATTGTAAAAATATGTGCTCAAGATTGTGGTGCATGTTTGTACGTAAAAATAGTACAGATTTCTCAAAGTATTACGGTATATGTATTACTGCAATGTTTGATAATTTTACCATAATGCTTTCATTTTTTTTTTCTCATGAGCAAAATGCTTATTTCAAAATTAAAGAAAGGAAAGAAGAGAAATCTGATTTTGTTTTCTTGAAAACATGAAATTCCACATCAAAAATAAAAAAAAGATGGAAATGTGAATTATATTTTTTGGGGGGAAATAAAAATTTTGAAGTCAGCAGTATCATAAAACAAAAAATAAAATAATCCTGGCCGTAATACCACTTGTCAAGAGTCTCAATCAAACCTGAAAGCCCAGAAAAAAAAACTTTTATCTCTCATTTTTGGCATTCCTTCATGACTTCTTTTAAAACATTTTCTTTGTTATATTGTATGGGGTTCAAGAGCCTAGATACAAAATGTCATTTTGTCACAAGTTTTGTGAAAAGCTAAAAATTCAATTTTACATAGGAACACCCATTATGAATTATTTTATGGATAAAATGGGATACAATTTAAATTACATCATTCTTTAATAGCCCATGACAGTTTACATGTTCTTGCCAATTTTTAAGCAAATCCATCTCCAACTTAGAGATCCTTAAATTCCCTATTAATCTCCATTTAGGGAGAGGAAATTGAAAACTTTTCAATATCAAAAATTAGTTGTTGTTTTGAATTACTATTTATATGTCCATGCTAATTTTCATATAAATCCATAGAACCAGTTATGAGAGTTTCTAAAATCTAAACAAAAATACTTATTTTGAGCAGTTTCTTTACATGACCTTGTAAGTTGATGCATCCAGTCTTGAGAGCCCCCCCCCCCCCAAAAAAAAAGAAACAACAACAACTTTGATTCCTATATGAAGCTACAGTTTGAAAATTTTCAAATAGCCCATGAAAGGTTTCCAGTGAGGATAACTTGTAAAAAGTAACAATTCAGCTTTACTCTTTTTATCTTCTGTTTTCCTGAGATCTTTCACCACAGCTTATCTGGCCAGTTGGGTTACAATATAGAAAGTCTTAGTTTAAATGCTATCTTTAGCAGTCATGTATAAGACAATTCTTAGGGTGAAGAATTACTTAAATGGTTGAACATGAAATTTAGTAGTAATATGTGTGTGAAATTATGTTATAATAAGGCTGATATTAATTTAAATCACATCATTCTTCACTGACCCAACACAGGTTTCTATTGAGGAGAGCATACATGATACACATTATTGCTAAATATCATGCTCTGCCAATTGAGGCTTTCTACATCCTGAGATTTGTTGTTGTTTTATCTGAGACTTGGTTTGTTGCAGCCCTGCTAGACTGATGAGATTTGGCATTTAATGAAAGTCATAGTTGGAAGTGACATAAAATAGACAAGATTTAATTGAAAGTGTATGTTGTTCTCACTGGAAACCAGTGTTTTACTGGATCAGTAAAAAGTTAAGTGTTAAAAATACAATATCAATCTTACTGTGGTGTAATATACATATCAAACTTGTTCTTTTATATAGTAATCTATATATATATATCAGCCAAATATCAGTCTGTCACACTCTATATCTCCAGAATGGTTAATCATAGAAAAAAATTATTTATCAAAATGCTTCTTTTCAAGAGTATCTATATAAATAATACATTTGCATTTATCTGTCTGGAACTTTTCTTGCAAATTTCTTCATTAAATGCTACATATCTCATATAGTTAGAAAGGCCTTTGTCCAACGAGTACGGAATACATATCTGCTTTTCCATTCAGGATCACATTACCTGTTTTTGCTTAGTCAAACGTTTTAATGAAACGAGTATACTACACAATGGCACGATGTCTTTATCATCACATGATGACTGGCTTCAATTTCATCTTTAGTTTTTTTATTTGCAAACATTTCACACAAACAAAACTTAACTAAGAAAATGAACATTACATTAACTACAATTGCTATGGGCTTTCTCGACTTACTTAGGTCTAAAATATCCATGCGCAGTTCGTTCAAAACCATACGCTTATGACTTTGTGAACATACATTTAGACGTTTCTGGATATGCAGCTAAGTTTGCCTTCATTACAACTTTACATTTGCTTTACTTTGTAATAATTTAACTTCAGTTCCTTTCATGTACTGCTATAAACACCTTTTATCTATTTGTTTCTTTACTATGAGTTTTATTTTTCGTTTTTTGAGTTTCTTTGTTTCAACTCATAAAACTGTGTCATATACTGAATGCTCATAACTGTTTCATACTTTGTACAATATTATAAATACCATTACTTTTGATAAAAGAGTTAGCACAAAGGATCACATATAAAGTGTAATAGATTTAAAATAAGACCCAAAACTTGAGCGCTTTTGAATAGTTGACTATTCTTCTTTTTGTTCTCCTGAAGAAGAATAGTCAACTATTCGAAAGCGCTTGATTTTGGGTCTTATTTTGAGTCTATAAATACCATTACTTTATTGTTTACTTTACCTGCAGTTTTAGTAAATATAGTTACATCTATGTGAGTTTGTTTGTCTGACTGCATACAGTTTTTTCAAATAGACCAGGATTTATTGATCTAACACACAATGCCTGCAAGAAAGTGTAGCTTAAATGGTGTGCATGAAAATGATAGAATATGGAAAATTCACATGAAGGGCATGAAACTTCTGCAAACGTTTTGGAAGTCACAGCTAGTATTACAGGAACATTATTAATTAAGTACAATTCCAAAAATTTCATATTGATAGCAACATTGGTCCATCACTCTTCATATGTAACACTTATTAAGAAAAAATGGGACTTCCTCCATCAACTGATTGAAAGAAATATTTCAAAGATAGGAGCATGTACAGAAAAAAATGCATAAAGATAAGAATATGTTTGAGTATATACTTGTTGTTGGCTTTTGTTATTTCTTTTTTTTTTTTTTTCATGTTGGAATTATATACATGCATGATTTTATTGTACCATGTCAAATAAGTTTATTTGAATTAAATTTAATATCTTCCCCTGGACACTTGTTATAGAAATGATAAATGTCAAAAAGTGCTCACTTCAGTAGCAGTCTTTTCTTACACTCAGTAAATTGACAAGAAATGATGGCATTTAGTGGGAAAAAAAAATCCCTACAGCTACTTAGCAAACCTGAACACACTATTGTGCTAGATGCACCTATTGCATCGAAACCCAAACAATTTTGCCAGCAATGCATTGTAGTCAGTCTACTATGCTTAGAAATAAATGCAATGCAACTTTTCTTATTGAAATGACACACGGAATTACAAAAAGACAGTTGTAAATGGCCCACTAGACAATCATATTGCATTTATGCTCTGATCCAAATGATTGGGTTGACTGCACATTTTATATTTGTTCATCACAATTTTTAGGAAATTTACTGTTGAATTGTTTTAATGGGCATGTGCCAGTTATAAAATATTTTCATTATTATCAAAAGCAAGTTAACTTTTCACTCTTGCAGTTTTCTCATACTTTTTGTTCAAATTTTGAAGATTTTAGTTAGAGCCAACAGTATTACAAAACTCGGTAATCTGTAGAAAGAACGTGTCCATCCCCACATGTCACAGTGTTAAATTGATTTTCGTAACAGTATTCTATGATAGTGGTCTAAATTAAAAGTTAATATATATATGTATATGACTTATCTATTTTCCATCTTTGAAAAATGTAGCTTAAGAAACAGTAGAAACATGGTGTGGTAAAAAATGCATATTTGAAAACTTTCTATTGTGAATAACACAAGAAGTATATTGTATAAGCATTAGGACTAGATTGTACAGTACTTCATTTGTTTGAATCAAAATACTGGTAAAAATACTACAGTTTTTCTTACTATCTAGTTTTAAAAGTTTTTGTATATTCAGTATCTTAGATAAAGCCCCAAGTGATATTAAAACAAGTATCAAAGCTGCTAACACTGTCTACAGGTTCATAGTATTTAACTGTCTAATCTTCAGTGTTTTTGTATTTTCAGTATCTTCAGGTAAAGCTCCAAGTGCTGTCAAAACAAATATCAAAGCTGCTAACACTGTCTACAGGTTCATAATATTTAACTGTCTAATCTTCAGTGTTTTTGTATTTTCAGTATCTTCAGGTAAAGCTCCAAGTGCTGTCAAAACAAATATCAAAGCTGCTAACACTGTGCATCCATATGGAAGATGAGATGAATGTTTTTAATATAGTTTCCAGTATGGTGAAAGATGGACTGTCTTGGATCAGTGGAGATTCTAGTATTTTGTTTAAAACATGTTAGTAAAATATCATGTACAATTATTCTTTTCACTTCATGATATTGTACGTATGTGGCATGAAATAAAGTAAAAAAAAATCATTTATTTAAAACATAAATACCATCTCAGTACTTTAGTACTTAAAAATGTCATTGTTTGACATTTTTATGTGTATAATAACATTTAGAATGTATACCCAATCATGATTAATAAGAATCGGGGTAATTCTAAAAATATTACAAATATATGTTTTTTGCTTGTTGTGAACTAATGGAATATTTGTCAAAGTTTGCATATTTAGAAGACATTCATACCAACATAACCATGCTAAGTGTGATAAATGTTCAATAAAGATAAAAGTAAATAAGTTATAATAAATAAAATATCCAAAGACATTTTTATATTATAATTGTGTATCGGTATTCTCAAGAATTAGCTGATATTGCCATATTTCTTAAGCCAAGTTAATTTTTTTAGACATTTATTATCTACAATTATATTAAATTATTATTGGAAGTAACAGAGTGATGTGCTTAGTTCAACATTTTCACTTATATACTGTAAGCTGTTATGTATAAAAACATTAAACTCGTATAATCTTACATTTGTTTGGAGATCTTGTATTGAAGTACGTTTTTCTTTCACCACTTATTAATGAAGAATTTGACAGCCTTCACTTATCTCTGTATTATGAAATCTATATCATTATAAGTATTTCACAGAACACACATAAAAAATGAAACAAAATAGAATTTGACTGTTAAAAATGGAAGCTGGTTTTGTTTGAGATGTTTTTTTGTATTAACAAACCAGTTTCTGATATTAACCTTTGTATTGAAATGAATCAGTGAAAAATTAAACTAACTTAAATACACAGTAACGTGTGATATTGTTTAGGAAATACTGTGTAGTCAATTATATCCCTGAGAGTCAAAGTGCACATGTCGTGACCTCTTACACAGTACCAGTTAACATGGTATTATATATTTTATGTTAGAGTTATCAACTATTCATTTTATCCTACGTTGCTTGTAAAGGAAAGTAAATACCAGATACAGTATACAGGGATACTGAATTAAACTTTGATTATATACATCTCAGAGGTTCTAGAAGTTACATAAATGCACTATGCAAACTGTACAATGGAAAAAAGTATTTTTATTCTTCACATGGAAATCATCTTGCACTCCGACTTGTCTGAATTAAACTGACATCAACAACTCACAGACAAATCTTGAGTACAAATACTTTTGTAACTGTTTTTTTGTGTGTGTGTACAACAGACTTGTACATTTTTCTTAAAGCTTGCCATCTTTTGTGTAGATACACTTAGTAAATTTGGAAATAAAGTCAACATTCCTTCTCCATTACAGAGCTGGTTCTATGGACTGACCTTTCTGTGCACATTCAGTTAAACTAGTTTAATATCAAATAGTGTCTGAAAAAATATTTTGACCATTTTTGAATATTGTTACATAAAATGTTGTAAAATAAGTATAACAGCTGTGTTGTACAACTTTGCATAGTTTTTACGTTATATTCACCATGTGCAAATTGTAAAAAGACAATTCTTTTTTTTTGCATGTTTCTAGTAAAATGTTACACAAGTCTACCTAAATACAATCACTATTCATCTAATAACATTCACAATAAAAATCTTAAGCTGTGGTATCTTTGATACACTATTCTTATGTAGTATACTCTACTTATTACTAACATATTATTTTCACATTCAAGGTGGTTTTATGTATTTTGAATGTGATTGTATTATGCTGAATGTAGGAAAATTTAGTATATTTTATTCATTATGAAAATGTGACACAAAATTATCTTTAATATTAAAGTAGTAATACTGTCAAACAGAAAATTTAAATATCAGTGAAAACTTTAAATAAACGTTCCATTCATTATTTGTTAAAAAAGGAACCCTTCAACAAACTTAAATCTTTCTTCTGTCTAGATTTGCTTCCTATAATTTATTTTTTAATTAGTGTAATTGCATATGCTTTTTAATGTTTAGTGAGTAACCTTCTGAACTTAATAACTAATTCAAAGATACAATAACAGTAACTTTTACAGTAGGCAACTTGTCCTCACCAGCAGGAGTCTGTAATGTTCTCTGAAATTAAACTGCCTTTTTGAATGAAACTTTTATTTGATGATAACCTGAAACTATGAGTTGAAATGTTGTAATTCTTAAAATCATCTATGGGTTACCTTTAACTAGAGTCAATTGTGTCTATACTTGACCATTTATCACATACAGCATCAGGACAGGAGATGTAACGTGTAGAAGATTCAGTGCCAGTACCACTGCGTGTACCAAAGATGTCTGTGGAATATTAGTAAAACTCTCAACTTACAGTCTCAACATTTTGTTAAGACAGTTATTATGCAATGGTGGTACTTTGATGTGACTAAGAATCAACACTGACAGTATTACTGTAATAAAATATAGAGAATCAAACAAGAATTGGCTTTGAAATATATAAACTTTATTATTTTTTAGAAATGTAACAGCAAACACTTAACTTTAAAATGAATAGTTTTGCAATATAAGGACATTCAAATAAACATTGAAATGTCAATATGATAATTCTATTAACACTCAATCTGCGAACTGATGAGACTGACTTCTTGGGATTGCGTGGTTTATAGAAGAATATCAAGATTTCCAGTATTCAACTTAAAACACAAAAATGTACTTCGATAGAGGACTCCATCCATCAATCATAAAATGATTACTCTTTACTGCTAAAATAATTCACCTCTCAATAGTGTATGACCACGAAGATGAAAAATTTAGAAGATTGACTGGACTGTGTTCCTCCAACCTAAAATAGTAAATGGGTTCACTTACGGTAGGTACCGCCCTTAGCTACCTAACAGTGGCAAGTAAGCTTTGAGCCTTCCTCGGCTACATCTATCGACAGAACTCGCAAAACCGAAGAGAAGATACCTTGATAGAGTTCAAGAACCAGATCTTGTATTGTTCAACGTGTGATTTCTGTGAAAGATTGGTTGGTAATATGGGTTTTACTCCCTCATAGTCTAGAAAATAGTATGAATTTGGCAACTCAATTTCGAGATATCGCAAGAGTTAAAATTTCTATTCAGAATTTAAAAAGCACAGTATCATAAAGCTTTTTGGGAATAACTCACCAAGAAATGTATCCCTGACTCGCAAACTGGGTGTTAATGTTAAAATTTATGCTGTTTACAAATTAACTTAAAATGTTATTCCCAACAAGTTATCAAATTTGTTCAATGACATCATTTGTTCTTCCTTCAGATATGTTTAGAAAGTTTTCTATAAAATTGTAATTTTTAAAACATTTTTTTACTGCTCCTTGGCAAAACTATTCTTTTGACCAATGTATATAGAATTTGCATCCCGGTAATTCAGCCGTAAGTTTGAGGGCTTATAATGCTCAGAACTGGTTTTTGATACCCGTGATGGGCATAGCACAGAAAGTCTATTGTGTAGCTTTGAGCTTGTCAACAAACAAACCTGGTGGTTAGGGTGCTCGACTCGCAACCTGCAGATCACGGGTTCGAATTCCATCACCGCACATGCTCGCCCTTTCAGCCGTAAGAACGTTATAATGTGACGGTCAATCCCACTATTCATTAGAAAAAGAGTTGGCAGTGGGTGGTGTTGACTAAGTACGTTTCCTATAGTCTTTCCCTTCAAAATTAGGGACGGTTAGCGCACATAGCCTTCATTTCGCTTTACGCGTACTTCAACAAACAACACTTAATTTCAAAACCTGATAAAATATGTTCTTAAAATTGTTTTTCTTTATAAAAAAGAGAAAGTTTAAGTTTTACATAAATACATCAACAATTGTATATTCTTATTAATGTTATAACTGTTTCCTGAGTATGTGTTTAATGTACTGTAATAACAACATTTATAAAAATGTAGTCCTTATTTTAAATAATGATTTGGTTTTTTCTGAGAGTTGTACATAATTGTTGAGGGCTGTTTACTTACACTTCTCAAAATAACATTAAAAATATTTTAAGGATTTCTAAAACTTTCCTAAAACAAAATTGTGGGAATTGCGTGAAAGAAAAACATCTCGAAATTTGAAGAGTGCTGCCAATGATTTGCTTCGCCATCTTAAACGTTTCACACCAATGGTTATAACCGTCGTCTGTAGAAAATATTTAAGTCTAATTTATTTTGTAAATGGTGAATAAAACTAAATTTTACAAACGTAACTAGGGAGTTTAAGTTTGATAAAACTCGCAATGTATGAAACAAGATTTTATTTTTCACAGAACCACGTTTATTTTAGTAATGTAAGCGGTTTACATTTCTAGCAAAAATAATATATATATATATACAACTTTAATAAAAACAAGTTACAGATATTTAACATGATGCAGTATTTGCGCACCACAATGTGTCCGAGATCAGCCCTTGCAACTCTTCAGTTGTGCATTGTTGATATAACCACACAATGTCACTTTGTCCTTCAAATTATGGCAGACGTTTTGTAGCACGGTACAGACTGTCAAGATTCTCTACTTTAGGTTTTCCAGGTTATTTTGACGTGTGACTAGCCCCAATAACTTGATGTATCTAAAAAAATAAAGTATTGCTTAAAGATAATAATAAAAGATGTGTTTTATGCCAATAGCCACGACGCTCTAAGCATATGTCAGGAAAATCGATATCTATTACGTAATGGAGTCGTGCATCATTCTTCTGAAATCATGTTTCTATAAAAGAACAAAGTAACCTTCTCCTTTAAATCTTGTCAATCAAAAAATGGGCCAACCACATGACATCCTACACTATTTGCACCCTGAAACCCATTATGCTTTATTGGGATCCGTATTGTCGTTTGTGGCAGCTTATTACACTAATGATGTAGAGCATGTTTCTTTGGTGTTCTCAAGTTCGATAATTTCCCTAAGAGTAATCGGGTAAGAACTACAGTGTAATTGGAACCTGACTTTTTCTGGCTTACACTGAGTCTCACTCAAAGAAAGCGGCTGGACACGAGTTCGCGAGAAGTAAAACATTCTTTATTCAAGGTCACAACAATCATAATTACAAACAAGTGTAAATGTGGCACCTTTACTAGAAAGAAATGTGAATGCCAAGTTTAGGTAAACTCTCAATAGTTAAAGTTATATCCTAGTCAAAAGTGTTAAAAGTTCTAAGTTCTTAAAAGAAGTTTCACGAGTTTAAAGTTAAGTGTTGTTCAAGACTGAGAAAACATGACATTATATACTGTTACTAAAAAATGCCATATTTCTTAGAGTGCAGGTTCTACCCACGTGACTGATGATCACTCTCACACCTAAGGAGTATAACATCGCCGAATTTACCAGCAGAAAATATCACTGTCGCTTTCTATACAATGACGTAAAGCATTGTTTCTGTGGTGTTCTCAGGTTCATTGATTTTCCTAAAAGTAATCGGGTAGAAACTACAGAATAACTGGAGCCTGACTTTTTCTGGCTTAGACTGTGTCTCACCCAAAGAAAGAGGCTGGAAACCAGTTTGCGAGAAGTAAAACATTCTTTATTCAAGTCACAACAATCACCATTAAAAACTAGAGAGTACATATGTATGACGTCAAATTGAGTGATCCGGTTCCGTGAGTAACTAGGGTGAAAAACTTATTGGTTCTCTTATCCGACTATTTATATTAAGCAAAAAATATTTGAGAAAAATATACATATCTCAATTAAGGGGTGGTAGGACGTGCATGGTATGTATGCATACCACACCTCATCTGTCCAGAACACCTCCTGGGAAATGTGTTTATCTAATTCTTTCTACGCCATGAACCATTCAAAAACTTCGCACACTGAACTCGGTCAACATCTGAGATATGCGCAGCTTATAAGAATGGATGTTATGCTGCTTTTGAATGTGAAGCACAGATTTTTAGCTTACCCCTGCTTACTGGACAATTTAATAAATTGAGCTTGCTAAGAGAAAGACTGCCATTCTGGCCGAAAATTCTTCATTTATTATTGTGAGAAGTCTTATACTGCGTTCACGGTGGGCCACTAAAACTTGGCAAGCAAATAAATAACACAACACAGGACGCGAACAACGTAACCCTGTATCCACAATACTTACCGTTGGGCCATGCTCGCCCGGTACTGAATTTAATCGCACTTACCTTTTCGTTTATTTCAGGATATTGCGCAAAATTACACAACCGACTGCATACAGTCATTCCAAATTTTGAACTGATGGACTGGAGGAAAGGCAGCTAGCCAACAGCGCTCACCGTCTCTCTTGTCTGATCAAAGAGTTAGGTTTAACCATATTTCCTATAATGTACCCACGACCCTAAAGTGCGGAGCGCGTTTTTACTGTAAGACATCATGAACTACGAATATTATAAATTCAAACCCAGTCCCCGCTTATTAGTCTGAAAACTTCGCTAGTTTCAGTTTGATATTTGTTTTGGAAGTAAATTGTTTTAAGTACCTTAATTAATAATTTGGACTGATACAATGAAGTTGATTTCGAGTATTGATACAGTATCATACAATTTATCAATGTTAGAAAAAGGGACGAATTTTATTATTGGTATAAACTTTAGGGCTACAGACAGTATCACTCCAATTTCACTTGCGTGATAACATTTTTAGCAAATACACTAATTTTTTCTATTTCGTTTTAATGACATAGTAAAATATACAATGTCATACGTGAATGAAATAATAAAGTACGTTGTAATACAAAACTGCGGACGATTGTCCGTGACAGATAAATGTCAAGTCACAACAAAAAGTTTTTATTAAAAATATGTCTGAATATCTGACAATACGCTGAATTCATTCAAAAGTCCTAAACGGTTAATACATTTTATAATTCAAGCAATTATGATTGAAAAATTGTATTGTTATATTTTCATTATAAAACAGTTATCACCAAATAAAGTATATGCTATGACGTTTTAGCAGTTTTAATGTAATGGTTAATTACACTTTCAGCCATTAAAATACTTATTCATCCATGGAAAGTATTTTCACTAAATTTTGAAGTGTTACTGATTCCAATAACAGTGTAATTAGGCCTCAGTCACTTGAATCCACATGTTTTCCGTTCACGAAGTGGATTTTTATTTAAAAAATGAAAAATATGAAAGTTGGAAATTGATCAGTTTGTTTAATGTGAATACCGATGTTAATGCTGTTTTTTTTTTTTTTTTTTTTTTTTTTTTTTTTTTTTTTT
>NW_013667714.1:45024-47451 GCF_000517525.1 Limulus polyphemus
TAATTATAAAAATGGGTTGTAATAATAGTGTATTTAACCCCCTGAGAACCCAACAAAAGCAGCATAACTTAAACGCTTGCTAAGGGTATTCGCCCCCCAGTGGCACAGCAGTATATCTGCGGACTTACAACACTAGAAACCTGGTTTCGATACCCGTGGTGGACAGCGCACAGATATCCCATTGTTTAGCTTTGTGCTTAACTTCAAACAAACAAATAAACAAAGCTATGGGTATTCAAAATTTCAAAAAAAGGTCTGAACAAATTATACTTCCTTTGGCCCTAAGGTGCATTCTATTCAAATATGAATATGAAAGTAACTGTCGATAATGGTTAAAATATCATCCTAACATATAAAGCTTAAAATTAATTAATGAAGTGGATTTTTTGTGTATCGTTTCTCACGATTGACGACTGATATAAAAAAATTGTGATAAGCGAAACATGGATACCTTTATATAACGTTGATAATTTGGAGGGCTTATAACACAGTTGCACAGTGCAGATAACCCGTTGTAAAGCTTTGCGCTTTAAATAACAAACAGAAAATCTCCGTTTTCCACGCTAAAATAGGGCGTTAGTATCATAAGTCCACAGACATACTGCTGTGCCACTGGAGGGAACAAGATGTTGGAGTGGCATCACAAGTTAAATAAAGAAAATTGATAATGTTTCTGTGATAGCTGAAAATTAAAACACGCATACTAACACAAATGCAAGAACCTACAATTGTGTTACTTAATTTCAACATCTAGAGAAAAAATATCGAAATATATTAAATGATAGAAAAAGTGATTTTTGTAGACTTTTTAGAACTAAAAATCTAACTGAATTTCATTGACGAAATGTACTTCATTAACCGTCTTTCATCCTTTATAAACGGCACTTACCTCGAGAATCCCTTACAGACGACACTTGCCTCCAGAATACCTTTTAATTTTTATCGCTTATAGCTGACACTTACCTCAAAAATCACTTTTCATTGTTTGTAGCTGACACTTATCTCAAAAATTCCTTTTTATTATTTATAATGACACTTACCGCAAAAAATCACTTTTCATTGTTTATAGCTGACACTTATCTCAAGAATTCCTTTTTATTATTTATGAGGACACTTACCGCAAAAAATCACTTTTCATTGTCTTTATATCTGAGTCTAGCCCTGAGAATTCCTTTTCATTGTTTATAACTGACACTTATCTCAAGAATCGATACATGTCCTAAGATAATTAGACAATACTTAACTCGAGAATCCTTCTTCCGCTCTCTCAAAACTTTCAAGAAAGAGCAAATGAAGTCGAAAAGAAAATTATAAAACGACTGAAAAAAACTAAAAATGAGACTTTGAAAGTAAAAACTAAATGCTATTTTGCAATAGATCGAAGTATTGACAATAAAAGGGTAAGACATATTTTGGCAACTAACAAAAGTCAAAAGTGAAAAATTCACAAGAAATTCAAAGACATTTCTGAAGAAGATGAATAAGTTAAGACAAAACAAACAAGAGATATTACTAATATTTATAAAAAAAACTTATTGACATGAAAATCTTGAAGAATTAGAGTAATTAAAAGTCAATCAAGACAGGAATTATTGACCTAAACCTCTTAAACGGAGCAATTAAATATTGTAATCACATGAACAGCAAAAGATAAAATCAAGTTATCAGCGTTAGAATTGTAGAAAACAATTCAGAGATGCATCACGATTTGAATATTATAATAATAATCAAAACTCACCAAAATAGGGAACCTCAAGTGAAGGACAAAATGTTTTGTGAATGTTGGTCAGTCAACAAAAAAGAAAGAAAGAACTATACTAAAAATCAATCTACCAGCTCCTTAGCTATTATAGGAAACGACCAAAATATAAATCCCACAAAGCAGCATCAGTTTGTTTTATCAAAAAGCCACATTGGACTATCTATTGTATCCACCGCGGAGAATCGAACCACATATTTTAGCGTTGTAAGTCCAAAAGCTCACCGCTACCCAACAGGGGAGAACAACATCGGTTGTATAATCTTAAGTTCTTGAATTTTTGTAATGTAGTGAGTAAAAATGAAATATCGTCTTTCATAGCTGCGCTAGAATTTAATTTTAGATTGGATTTTGCTACGCCTACTTGTGACATTGAAGAGTAGAAAACATCAAAAATTAAATATATTGTTACGTCTCCGTTCGTTAGTTAATTTTCCGTAAATTCGTTCCGATGAAACTTTAGCGACACAAGTCCTTTCTTAAATAAAACTGGTTTATTCTTTCTGAACGTAACTTTGCAATACACTTAATTTCAACAGTCGCGCTATAACAAACGTCTCACGTGCTCGACTTCAACAATACTCAATTCAATAACACACTCTCTGACTGCAGTTCAATTACTCGCTACACTGTTGTCCCGTCACGTTGTGACCGTCTTATATATATAC
>NW_013667714.1:47613-50062 GCF_000517525.1 Limulus polyphemus
AAACAGGTGGCGTGATACTAGTCACGTGACCTCGCTGACGCAACATTATATTTCTATTCCCCGAGATGTCTCTCTTATAGCTCTCTCATCATGATAAGAATAATATTATAATTAATACAGCATGAAAGTAATTAATAAATTAATACAAAAGCTTGAAGTTTCATCTGTTATCTAAAGCACTTAAACTTTATCGTTTTCCAATGAATGCTAAAATATTCTGTTTGTTTAAGCAGAACGTAGTTATTTATCAAATTAAAAATGCATTATCTGTAATCCTTTATAGTAAGTAAAAAGAAATTATATAAATTTATGTTAACACTGTTAGACAGGTTTGTTGTTAAGCAAAGTTACACGATAGATTATCTATGTTTCTATATTATATACCGTGAGTGCACATGCACGTTTACTGTTTTTTTTAAGTAAAAGCTAATACTTTGAAGTTTGAAACAGATTCTTCAGCACTAACAACAGTTGTTCATTAGTAAGGACATTTTTTTAACTTCAATTACGCAATAGTTATTAAGTTTTTGGAGCAGAATAAAGCTATCATATATTTAAAGCATACATTTGACATTACGTAACACAAAGTTCATAAAAGTCATTACTTCTAAAGTATAATATAATTATTGAATAATCAGTTATAATAATGGATTTATGAATGTGGCCTTTCCCCTGACAAACCCAAAAATCATCTAGGAAAAGAAAACTATTTAGTTTTGTTCTTAAATTCAATGAAAAATAAAACTAATCAGCTCCATAATTATAATTATCAGCAAAACGAGAATCATTACCCTGATTGAATGTTTCTATTTCCAATATTTTTTCACTTATTTTAACTCAAAAGAGGTCTTTCAATATGCTTTAATACAAATATAGATCTTGTTCTTATTTCGACCTTGATTCCATCCTTCTATGGGGTCAGCCGCTTGGAACTTCCTTCTCGGTGGATTACGGTCCTGTGTATCATTACTATTTTCACCAACCTCCTTCATATTCCCGTCCATCACATCTTTCCATTCTCTGTCATCCTCTACTTTTTGGTTCCTTCACTGGTATTTCCAATACTATTCTCACTGTACATTCTTCTTCACTTCTTACTACAAGTCAAAACCATCTCAATCTTGCTTCTCTTGCTATTTTATGTGATCTTATTGACTCCAACTCTTTTTCTGATGTCATCACTCGTTATTCTTCCTCTAAAAAAGAAACAAATATTCTCAAACAATTGTACCATTTTATTATATCAAACACCATTCAGAAAGAATTGACCATTTTATTATATCAAACACCATTGAGAAAGAATTGTACCATTTTATTATATCAAACACCATTTAGAAAGAATTGTACAATTTTATTATATCAAACACCATTCAGAAAGAATTGTATAATTTTATTATATCAAACACCATTCAGAAAGAATTGTACCATTTTATTATATCAAACACCATTCAGAAAGAATTGTACAACTTTATTATATCAAAAACCATTCAGAAAGAATTGTATAATTTTATTATATCAAAAACCATTCAGAAAGAATTGTATAATTTTATTATATCAAACACCATTCAGAAAGAATTGTATAATTTTATTATATCAAACACCATTCAGAAAGAATTGTATAATTTTATTATATCAAACACCATTCAGAAAGAATTGTATAATTTTATTATATCAAACACCATTCAGAAAGAATTGTATAATTTTATTATATCAAAAACCATTCAGAAATATTAATGAATTTTTTTTTCGCTCCGAAGTATAAAAACCGCAAAATAAAAAACAGTCAAATCTCTACAGTAACATATAATTGTACATTCTCTGTTCCCCCATTGGGTCAGCGGTAAGTTTACAGACTTACAATTTACCTCTCGGGGTTTTTCCCCATGATAGACAGAGCGTAGATATCCTTGTGTATGACTTTGCGCTGAAACTTACTAACAAAGTGTATTTACCTGATACACACGTAATTATATGAGTATAATACTTTAATGATAAACTGTACTTCTCAGGAAATTAGAAAGTTATATCTACTTCTAATATCTGTAAAGCTTAACAATAACATTTGTGTCAGAGTAATTATAATATAATTGTGATAACGTTACACAACAGTTGTTTAACTTCGGTTATATTAGTCATGGTAACAGAAATACTAATATAATTAAGAACGTCAACGTATCAATGATATTTAATATGAAAAGACGCTTATACTTGTAACTCAGAAAATATTGTTTGTCTAATATATCATGAAACTTAAACGATATGTCGGGAAAATAGAAAATTATAAAATTAAGAAGAAGTTAGCATAAGTTCATTTGAGAAAACCCAGTTATAGTTCTTTTGGACATTCTAAACATTTCACTTGTAACTAATGTATTATCGAAACCCGTGGTTTACTGAAAGTGGGCCCGGCATGGCCAGGTGGTTAGGGTACTCGACTCGCAATCTGCGG
>NW_013667714.1:50984-55945 GCF_000517525.1 Limulus polyphemus
CTGTAGACTTCAGACTGGTTTTGGGTTTGTACCTGAGTTTTAGAGCCTCTACCAGTGCTCTATAGTTGTGTCTGTCGTCTGCTGACAACTGTCCAAGTATTTCTAGTGGTTGTCCCTTCAAGCTCGTTGCCAGATATACAGCTTTCTGCTCCTCTGTCCACCCAATCATTTCTGCCAGGAGCTCAAATTGTGCTCTATATGCTTCCCACGGTGTCTTCCCATCGAATTCCTGTGGCTTCCTTCGTACTGGATCACTCCTATTACTGACATTCATATCTGGGATGTGCCTTCTAACAGGACTGAAGATGTCTACATTAGGGTCTAGCTACAGGGTCTGGAAGGGGCTTCCCGTTGCCTGAGGCTGATTAGGTCGATGGCTAATATATTCTCATTGTGTAAAATACAGTAAATCATCCTTTAATGTATCTAATTCACTTTGAAATTTGCTAATATTTTCCATTTGTACTTCTTGCCACTGTTGTTGACTTTCTTGTAGTTGCTGCTGATTTTTCTGCAACTGTTGGAGATTTTCTTCCTGTTTCCTTTCTTGTTCCAGTTGCCACTGCTGTAATTTCTCTTCTTGTTTCTTTTCTCGTTCTTCTTGTTTCTTGTCTTTTTCCTCCAACAACTGCTGTAATTTATCTTCTTGTTTCTTTTCCTTTTCCTCCAACAACAGCTGTAATTTATTTTCTTGTTTATTTTCTCGTTCTTCTTGTTTCTTTTGCTGTTCTTGTATTGCTTCCATCAAATCTGCTAACCTGTAGTTTGATTTGCCGCTTCTCGTTTCCATCTTCTTCTTCTTCTTTTTTTATCACACTTCTGACGCCAATTTGTTACGTCTCTGTGTTCGTTTGTTAATTTCCCGAGGAACTTCAGAGATACAAGCCCTTTCTTAAATAAAACTAATTTATTCTTTCTCAATACAACTTTGCAATACACTTAATTTCCACAGTCACTTTAAAACACGCTATAATTCACAATGATTCACGCACTTACTTACGGTCACTACCGCGCTTTACTCAATTGTCCGTCTTTATCTCTGCCTGTCTGCAATTAAATTCCGATTATTTTGTCTCACATTATGGCGCACTTATATATACAGGAATAGAGGGCGCCTAGCACATACTGGATTATTCGTGATGTTCCCCGATCCTTCTAGAATATCGTGACGTGTCACCAGGGTCACGTGACTACCGCTGTCGTAACAATAAGACTCACCAGAGATCCGCCTATGTTATGAAGAGGTACGAAAGAATACATTTATTTTATCACAAAAAAAGTAACTGAAATTGAAGAATGTGATTTTAATTTTAAAAATACGCAAAAGAGAAAAGTTGACCCTCAACCATCCTAAAATAACATTGAACCTCCAGCTCAACATAAATATCAAAAGTATCATAGAAAAAACACAAATAAGACTTTTAAAACAAACTATGGAGGAAAAACACAGATAACTAAAATTTCTCTGAAAAAAATGAACTTAACCTACGAAGCAACCTTGCACGTGTGACTACCCGAAAGATTACAACCTACTTTCATCATTAATAGAGAAAACACGTACTTTAAAGGCTTAACTACCAATTGACATTTAGACAGAAATCTAAGAAACTTCGTCTTTCAGCACAATCCAAAAACAAAACTTAAAAGTGTAAAGAACAATATAATCAACCTCGCGAACTTTCAACTCAGTGAATCTCAAACAACAGCATTGAATTTAAATGTCTTAACTACGCAGTACCTCCTCATACTATTCCAGTGTCAGATTTGGAAACCAGCTTTGAAGACTTCTGCAGGAAAATAATAATAATATAAAATCACAATTCCTATCGACAGCAACTAATCCCAAGTCAAAGACTACAAGAAGAATCCCCGTCTAATTCACCGCAGGAGAACGAAGAATCACTGGAAGTATCTAACATTCCAAAAAGTAAAAGCAACTTAATGAGCAGTTTTCTTAACAAACCAAAAGCAGGTCCATTGAAAAACTTCCTAGATGAATTTATTGAAAATACTTCAAAAATAGTAAACAAAAAGAAGACTATAAAACAAAATGTAACATCAGCAGAAAGAAAAGTCCTAAAACTTTTTAGAAACAAATTCAAACAATGAAGACATTATGATTTAAAGAGTCCATAAAGGGATTCTACCAACCAAAGAATACGATTCCTTAATGGTAAATATATTGAATGATGCGTCTAAATTTAATCAATCTAATACTGATCTTAACCCAACATACAACAAAACATTGAGCAAACTACTCAAAATATTATTATATGAAAAACCTATTATTTGTAATCTTTATAATTTTTTGCATACAAACCAACCAACAACACAAAATATCTACGGTTTACCGAAAGTTCGTAAAAATTCAATAACATTACGCCTAATTATATCTTCTTATAACTCCTTAAACTACAACCTTGATAAATACTTTAACACTTTGAAACCTTACATTTCTAAAATAAGCACCCAATTAAAAAAACGCTTCACACCTCCTACAACACGTACATAGTCTAGACAGTAACGTCATTATGTCTAGCTTTGATGTCGTAAACTTATTCCCTCAAACACCTTGTCACGAGGAACTACAACTTATTGCAGAAATTATTTCACAACCCCCTCCCCCCAAAAAAGAATGAAATAAAACAAGAACACCTAATCTAACTGTTATGACTAACCACATTTATTTGCTTTCAATACAGAGATTCGTACTTCCTTCAGTTACATGGACTCCTTACCATTGGAAATCCATTATCAGTTACTTTGACCATTCTTTTCTTAACATCACGCAGGACAACATGCCATAATCACTTCCATTTTTAAACCTGCGTTTTGGCTTAGATATGCGGATGACGTTTTGGGCGGCTTTAGGTGTCAAGATGAACAAAATCCCCCCCCCCCCAACACATAAACAACCTACATAAAGACATACAATTCACAATTGAAAATGAAAATAACCACATGATAAAGTTTGTGAACGTTAACATCATACGAACCCTCAAAGCTTCGCCACTAAAATTCAAAGTAAAGACACATACGGCGAAAATTACATAAACTGGTTTTCTAATCATGTAATCCACCAGAAGCTAAGCATCTAAAAAGCTTACTAAATTTAGCATACTCTATATGCACCATAGAAAACACCAATGGAGAAGTAGCGCACTTGACTCAATGTTTGTATTGACGTAAATCAGTTCCCTACTAAAGTAGTTACAGAAACTATTAACGGGTGTAAAAACAACAGACAAGAGACACTTAGCAAACTAAAAAAACAACAAAAAACATTCCACAAAACAAAGATAACCTAATCACTTGCACTATCCCATATACAGAAAATATTAGCATACCTCTATTAGAAATTTGTCAAAAACTAGCACATAAATATAACTTTAACATAACGCCTAAATTCATTTTCATCCCTGGAACGAAAATTAAACACATATTAAGAAATTCATATAACTATCCCATCACACCAGAAAACATTTACAAAATAAAGTGTAATAATTGCTCGTCGTTTTACATAGATGAAATAGGACGTAACTTAAGATCAAGTTAAAGAACACCAAAAACACCCTTCCCAAGTCCATGAACATATGAACAAAAACAACCACAGTTTTTCTGAATAGAGTGTAACACATGAAATTTACATTAACAGAAGGAAAATCAGAGAAGCTTTATTAATAAAATCAAACAATCCCACCATTAACAAATAACCAGACCCATATCTATATATCTTTGTTAGATTGTTGAATGTTGATTTAAAATACTAAAACCTTCTTTACCGTTAAAAACTTGTGTACTTGAGAATGATCGCACGAGTGATCAGAACGTCGTACCTGTTCTAAAAATATTCTTCATTACTGTAAAAGCTGTAACTTGTTATAAAATATTTATAATCAGGAAGTAAACTTGCAACGAAATTGTTAGTTTAGTATATGAATTTAGAGCTAAGCTAAATCTCCTAGGTTGGCTGAACCTTATGAAATATTAATAGGATTACGGCCAACAATGTCGATAACAGCAAGGGTATCCATCTGATGATCAATGAAATAATGATTTATTATAATATTGTGAACCTATTTTTTTTCCTAATTTCACCCATCTCTTTTGTAGTTTATTTAAGAACGACGTATCTCGTTTCTCAATCCATTAATACTTCCACTAAACCTTATATTCTATCTTATTTTTAATGTTAGTTTCATTAACAATATTGGTTCAAATGTTTAATATATATATATATATATATAATACTATTTTTATTAATTTAGTGTGTTATTATTTTTTACTTTGAGAATTGTTTCGTATTTTTAGCTTAGGGTATGTGCCATGATATTGTTTGTTTGTTATGGACTTCGCGGAAAGCTACACAAGGACTATCTGTGCTAGCCGTCCCTAATTTAGCAGTGTAAGACTAGAGGGAAGGCAGCTAGTCATCGCCACCCACCGCTAACTCTTGGGCTATTCTTTTATCAATGAATAGTGGGATTGACCGACACATTATAATGCCCCCATAAGTAAAGTGCGTGAATCGTTGGGAATAACAGCGTGTGTTTAAGTTAAAGTGACTGTGGAAATTAACTTTATTGCAAAGTTGTATTGAGAAAGAATAAACTAGTTTTATTTAAGAAATGACTTGTATCGCTGAAGTTCCTCGGGAAGAATTTATACCGGAAATTAACAAACGACCAGATACGCAACAATATCTATAGTGTTGAATAGTTTGTTGTACATACGTTAACTTGTTCTGAATATATATGCTGTTACGTCTCTGGTCGTTACTTAATTTTCTGTAAAAATTCTTTCCGAAGAAACTTTACCGATACAAGTCCTTTCTTAAATAAAACTGGTTTATTCTTTCTCAATACAACTTTGCAATTCACTTAATTTCCACAGTCACGCTATAACAAACGCTATAATTCACAACGAACGTCTCACTTGCTCGACTCAACTGTCAATTACAC
>NW_013667714.1:56857-58361 GCF_000517525.1 Limulus polyphemus
CCCTTGATGAATTTACTACCACTGATATGATTGTTACCAATGATAGGCCGTTTCCTGATGAAGCAGATGAACCCCACATGAAGCAGAAGCCAACTTGAAAGAGACCAGTACGGAAGAAGGTACGTCCCGTAAAATTAAGAGACTTTGTTGAATTTTAATTTTGTGTTTGTAAATTCTGTACATTTAATTAAGTTATTGTTAATTGTTTATTGGTTTAATGTAAGTGGCTATTGTTCGGGACGAACAATACTAAGGAAGGGGCAGTGTTACGACAGCGGGAGTCACGTGACGCTAGTAACACGTCGTATTCTCGAACGTTCACGTCCCTTCCTGAAGTGTCGAGAGGTTACTAGATATGCGGAATTCTTGTATATATAAGACCGGTAAGAAGTGAGGCAACAATGTAATGTAATTGAATTGTGGACAGAGAGAGAGACGTATTGTTGGGTCGAGAGCGTGTCGTTCGTTGTGAATTATAGCGTTTGTTTAATTTATAGTGTGACCGTTGAAATTAAGTGAATTTCAAAGTTGTATTGAGAAAGAATAGACTAGTTTTATTTAAGAAAGAACTTGCGTCGCTAAAGTTTCATCGGAAAGAAATTATACGGGAAGTTAACTAACGACCTGAGACGTAACAGTACAAAAAGTGACCCGAAAAATGGGGCTAACTCGTTAACCCGTTGCCCGATTTTAACGAAACTTGTTTTATTCTGTTTCTATTCTCGTTTCATTACAAATATGGCGCTATTGTGCGCCGTTTTTGATGTATTTAATTACAGACAAGCACCCACATACAAACACTCTCAGAGTTTTAGTAGTATAAAAACTGAGTGGTCACAAGTAAATATACACCTAATTTTTCGTCATTTAACTGATTTATGCTAACTAATTTGTGTTCACAGAGCACTATTTAAATGAAAATGGTCCGCACACTAATTATCTTGTGCTACAACATGCCTAGAACTCAAGGTTCTCTCGAATTGTCAGATTTTGTTAGAGGAAGGATAGTTGGTCAAGCAGATGGTGGAATAAGTCAGCGGCAAATTTTGCAGAATTTGGAAATCCCGCTTTCGACAGTCAACAGAATCATCGTGCAGTTCAGGAAACACGGCAAGGAAACAACTGAGCAGCGTCCGGGTCGTCCTGGGTCCATCGGAGAGGACAAAAAGGGCTGTCAAGGTGAGCATCGAAATAGATTCCAGATTAACGACTGCAGAAGTGGCCAAAGTTGGTGGGATGAGCCTGAAATCTGTTCAACGGATTCTCCACAGATTGGCTTATCGTTGCAGAGCCCTTATTAAGACCTGCCAACATAGTCAGACGAAAGAAATGGGCAAGGGATATGATGACCAAGCCTCTGGACTTCTGGAAGACCGTATTGTTCTCAGACGAATCAAGATTCGCTCAATTTTCAGACAGTGGAAGGATATGGGTCTGGAGAATGCCTCACCAAGAGTTTTGACTCAACAGATTGCAGCCAACTGTGAAGCATGGTGGTCTCAAC